>NW_028290598.1:10000-25000 GCF_965113065.1 Corylus avellana
GGAAACCAAAAAGAATGATTTATTCGGGGTGGAAATGAGAGATATGTTGTTCCACCACAGAGAATTATTTTATTTTTTCATTTCAAAGAATTTACACGATACACCCAAACAATTATTGCGAGGATTTAATGATTCCTAAGAGCAGATTTTAACTATTTGCGGTCATTTTTTTTTTTATTTGGTAATAATAAATAATAGTAATTTAGAATAGAAAGAAATTAATGGCGTGAATCATGTATCAACGACTAATATCCGTTAGAGGTAGAAAAGAAGGTTCCATCGGAACAATTATTTATTTCTATTTCAGGGTACCTCCTCTTAAAACAAAAAAAAAAAAGAGACGAAGTGTGGGGAGAGAAATGACAAGAAGATATTGGAACATAAATTTGGAAGAGATGATGGAAGCAGGAGTTCATTTTGGTCATGGTACTAGTAAATGGAATCCTAGAATGGCACCTTATATCTCCTCAAAGCGTAAAGGTATTCATATTATAAATCTTATTAGAACCGCTCGTTTTTTATCAGAAGCTTGTGATTTAGTTTTTGATGCAGCAAGTAGGGGAAAACAATTCTTAATTGTTGGTACCAAAAAGAAAGCAGCTGATTCAGTAGCACGGGCTGCAATAAGGGCTCGTTGTCATTATGTTAATAAAAAATGGCTCGGTGGTATGTTAACGAATTGGTATACTACGGAAACGATACTTCATAAGTTCAGGGACTTGAGAATGGAACAAAAGATGGGGAGACTCAACCGTCTTCCGAAACGAGATTCGGCTATGTTGAAGAGACAATTATCTCACTTGCAAACATATCTGGGCGGGATTAAATATATGACGGGATTACCCGATATTGTAATAATCGTTGATCAGCAAGAAGAATATACGGCTCTTCGGGAATGTATCATTTTGGGAATTCCAACGATTTGTTTAATCGATACAAATTGTGACCCCGATCTTGCAGATATTTCGATTCCAGCAAATGATGACGCTATAGCTTCAATCCGATTAATTCTTAACAAATTAGTATTTGCAATTTGTGAGGGTCGTTCTAGCTATACGAAATACGTGATTAATAATAAGATATAAGATAAATAAATTATTTGGGGAACTCCATAGATTTATGAAATCGGTTACCATTCCTTAATCGCACAAAAGAGATACAAGTCATAGGGGTATTATGTGATTAGTTAATATACAAAATATATAATTCAAGTAGGCAAGTCGAAAAATAGATGGTTGAATCAAAATAATTCTTTTTAAAGTTCTATTTCCTTCAGAGGGCAATATGAATGTTCTATTATGTTCTATCAACACACTACTAAAAGGGCTATACGATATATCTGGTGTGGAAGTTGGCCAACATTTCTATTGGCAAATAGGAGGTTTTCAAGTCCATGCCCAAGTACTTATTACTTCTTGGGTTGTAATTGCTATCTTATTAGGTTCAGCCATTATAGCTGTTCGTAATCCACAAACGATTCCTACTGACATTCAGAATTTCTTCGAATATGTCCTTGAATTCATTCGAGACGTGAGCAAAACTCAGATTGGAGAAGAATATGGCCCATGGGTTTCCTTTATTGGAACTTTGTTTCTATTTATTTTTGTTTCGAATTGGTCAGGTGCTCTTTTACCTTGGAAAATCATACAGTTACCTCATGGGGAATTAGCCGCACCTACAAATGATATAAATACTACCGTTGCTTTAGCTTTACTCACGTCATTAGCATATTTCTATGCGGGTCTTACCAAAAAAGGATTAGGTTATTTCGGTAAATACATTCAACCAACTCCAATCCTTTTACCCATTAATATCTTAGAAGATTTCACAAAACCCCTATCACTTAGTTTTCGACTTTTCGGAAATATATTAGCTGATGAATTGGTAGTTGTTGTTCTTGTTTCTTTAGTACCTTTAGTGGTTCCTATACCTGTCATGTTACTTGGATTATTTACAAGCGGTATTCAAGCTCTTATTTTTGCAACTTTAGCTGCGGCTTATATAGGCGAATCTATGGAGGGTCATCATTGACTTGTTTTCGAAATAGGCTTTTTTAGCTTAAGACTTACGCAATATATGCGCGTATCACGATAATCCGCTTAGGGAACATAACATATTATATATAAATATATATAATCTATTTATAAATATATATAATCTATTTATATATAATAAATATATAACTAAGATATATATACTCTCTAGAGAGTAATAGTAAAAAAAGCTTAATATCTTAGAGATATTAGGGAGTTGCAACAAACAGGGAAGTAAAAAAAAGGAAAGAGATCTAAAAGATCTTTTTCCTAAAATTCAAGTTCGGTCCATTTATACCCCCTCCAATGAATATTCTCTTTCTATTGTTTTGTTGATTTAATTCGAATATTCAATATTATTAGCTATTAGTAATCATAATCTGAATAATAATTTTGACGGGATTACTTATAGTATTACTACAATGTGCTATAAAAAAAAGATGTTATTGTTATATAGAATGATGCCCATTCAAGTTGATTTCATCCAATTCAACGATTGACCAAAAGAGAATTTTAATAAATAATAAATTACATTAACTTATATCAATCAAATACTGATATTTCGACGCAATGATTCGATCTAACGAATTTGTACATGTAGATTGATTGTACCCATGTGGTCGAATAATAAAAGAAAAAATAAAGATTTACAAAAAACAAAAGTGAAATTGAAAAAAAAAATATATAGATTGGTTAGGGGAGGAGAAGCCGAACTAGATGTATGTAATCTAATTGCTATAAGACAACTCTTGTGAATGTTTCGAAGAATAATTCTAGAATCCGATTGAATGTAAGATATGAATAGTTGATTTACGTTATGGAAGAAACACATGTATATGTGATATTAGATATTAATTAGATATATCTTTAGTTCATATATAACTAATAAATATCTAATACTGTGAATTTAGATAAAGTGAATATTGAATGAATAAAGAGATTAAATCAAGGAAAAAAACGAAAAATTCAAAGAGAATGGTTTGGAAAAAAGAAAGAAATGGAAGAACAAAAGTCATATGGATTCACAAAAATTATGTGAATTTAAACTAAAAAAAAAGAAATATCGAAGTAGTTCTGATGATTCAATAATATTATTACTTCAATTCAGAGTTCTTAGTTCCTTCGACTGTATAGATCTTAGCGATGGAATAATTAAGTCATAATTTCTTGGTTTATTGTATCATTAACTATTTACTTATTTTGTTATGAGGAATTTATCATGAATCCACTGATTTCTGCCGCTTCCGTTATTGCTGCCGGGTTGGCTGTCGGTCTTGCTTCTATTGGACCTGGGGTTGGTCAAGGTACTGCTGCGGGCCAAGCTGTAGAAGGGATCGCGAGACAGCCCGAGGCGGAGGGAAAAATACGAGGTACTTTATTGCTTAGTCTGGCTTTTATGGAAGCTTTAACAATTTATGGACTAGTTGTAGCCTTAGCGCTTTTATTTGCGAATCCCTTTGTTTAATCCTATAACAAAACAATACGTATTTTTTCTTAGTTTATTTCTTTGGACTTACTGCTCTCGCTTTTTCGAATTATATTAAGATTTCACTCCTACAATTATTTATTTGTTGGGACAATAACCCATGGGAAGTGGGAAGGACTGATTGGAGGATGAGGAGTTAGCATACCGACTCGCCTTCTTCCTTCCCCTTCTTATTCCAATGGGAAATCTTTTGTAGGAAGTGTTACAACAAACGAGATACTTCGGAATTGACATAAGGCCTGGTACCTAATTCTAATAAAGATAAGTATCATTTTTTTTTTCAATTGGAAATTTCCAATTGAAAAAATCCATTGATTTATAAATCAATATATTTAATATATTTTTATATTTTGAACTCTAGTTTCATTTTCTTTCTAAAAAGAGTTAAAATAAAATATAAAATAGGAAATTGCAAAAGAAAATAAAGATATAAAGAAAGATATATAAAAAAGAAAAATAAAGAGATAATTAGTCTATCTATATAGAAATAGAAGAGGAGATCTTATGAAAAATGTAACCGATTCTTTCCTTTCCTTGGGTTACTGGTCATCCGCCGGGAGTTTCGGGTTTAATACCGATATTTTAGCAACAAATCTAATAAATCTAAGTGTAGTGTTCGGTGTATTGATCTTTTTTGGAAAGGGAGTGTGTGCGAGTTGTTTATTTCAAGAATAGGCTGGATCCAACCAACTGCACTTTTTTTTCGTTATAACTGGAAAGGTGCATGATCGCGCGAATTACTTTTGAATAAATTAATAAATCATATTTCAGAACCATAGCATTTCGCGATTCATTGGTAAATCTACTTTGATTCTCTATCAACCAATAATAATAATGTGGAACAATTAACATGGTTAAAACTAAACCGTTTGAAGTCCACACTCAGCAAGGTACTCTTTCTACTACTAGGTTAATATTTTAATGTTAATATGAAAATGGTTTCAAAATGAATAGTTAGAAAGTTTTTTCGATATAGAACACTCATGTCGATAAAATGATTTGAACCCTTTATCTTTAATTTTTATTTTTGCAATTTGGAAAAAATTATGAGTATTTCAACCCCTCCTTTTTATCCAATGCTGAATCAACGACCTACGTATAAATTAAGAAGAATTCTTTGGATTTGAAAAAAAAAAGAAACAACGTTGCTGACAATTATTTGTTTGGTCAGAAGAGTCCTCCGAATATTCTGGTCTTGGATTAGTGATCAGTTTTGAGATCTTTTTTGAATATGAATAGAGAAGGGAGGATAGGCTCATTATATTCAAAAAAAAAATATGGGAATTTCTCATAAATAATTGAAGTAATTGGGCGCGAGAGCCAAATGAATCGAAAGATTCATGTTTGGTTCGGGAAGGGATCGTGGAAGTTTTGAAATAAATGGAAAGATAATCTACTTTCATTAAATGATTTATTAGATAATCGAAAACAGAGGATCTTGAAGACTATTCAAAATTCAGAAGAACTGCGCGGGGGGGCCGTTGAACAACTGGAAAAAGCCCGGGCACGTTTAAGGAAAGTGGAAATGGAAGCCGAGCAGTTTCGAGTGAATGGATACTCTGATATAGAACGAGAAAAATTGAATTTGATTAATTCAACTTATAAAACTTTGGAACAATTAGAAATTTACAAAAATGAAACCATTCATTTTGAACAACAAAGAGCGATTAATCAAGTCCGACAACGGGTTTTCCAACAAGCCTTACAAGGAGCTCTAGGAACTTTGAATAGTTCTTTGAACAACGAGTTACATTTACGTACCATTAATGCTAATATTGGCATGTTTGGGACGCTGAAAGAAATAACCGATTAGTCCTTCTACTGTAGGCATTATTTTTTTTTGAAAAAAAAAATAATTAAATATTAAATTAAGAAATACTCATGGTAACCATTCGGGCAGATGAAATTAGTAATATTATTCGTGAACGTATTGAGCAATATAATAGAGAAGTAAAGGTTGTAAATACCGGTACCGTACTTCAAGTAGGCGACGGCATTGCCCGTATTTATGGTCTTGATGAAGTAATGGCGGGTGAATTAGTAGAATTTGAAGAGGGTACAATAGGTATTGCTCTAAATTTGGAATCAAACAATGTTGGTGTTGTATTAATGGGTGACGGTTTGATGATACAAGAAAGAAGTTCTGTAAAAGCAACAGGAAAAATTGCTCAGATACCAGTAAGTGAGGCTTATTTAGGTCGTGTTATAAATGCCCTAGCTAAACCTATTGACGGTCGAGGGGAAATTTCAGCTTCTGAATCTCGGTTAATTGAATCTCCCGCTCCTGGTATTATTTCTAGACGTTCCGTATATGAGCCTCTTCAAACAGGACTTATTGCTATTGATTCGATGATCCCTATAGGACGTGGTCAGCGAGAATTAATTATTGGAGACAGACAGACCGGTAAAACAGCAGTAGCCACAGATACGATTCTCAATCAACAAGGGCAAAATGTAATATGTGTTTATGTTGCTATTGGTCAAAAAGCATCTTCTGTGGCTCAGGTAGTAACTACTTTACAAGAAAGGGGAGCAATGGAATACACGATTGTGGTAGCTGAAACGGCGGATTCTCCGGCTACATTACAATACCTCGCTCCTTATACAGGAGCCGCTCTGGCTGAATATTTTATGTACCGTGAACAACACACTTTAATCATTTATGATGATCCGTCCAAACAAGCACAGGCTTATCGCCAAATGTCTCTTCTATTACGAAGACCACCGGGTCGCGAAGCTTATCCAGGGGATGTTTTTTATTTGCATTCACGACTTTTGGAAAGAGCCGCTAAATCAAGTTCTCATTTAGGTGAAGGAAGTATGACTGCTTTACCAATAGTTGAGACCCAATCGGGAGATGTTTCGGCTTATATTCCTACTAATGTAATTTCGATTACAGATGGACAAATATTCTTATCTGCCGATCTATTCAATGCTGGAATCAGACCTGCTATTAACGTGGGTATTTCCGTCTCCAGAGTAGGATCCGCAGCTCAAATTAAAGCCATGAAACAAGTAGCCGGCAAATTAAAATTGGAATTGGCGCAATTCGCAGAATTAGAAGCCTTTGCACAATTCGCTTCTGATCTCGATAAAGCTACTCAGAATCAATTGGCAAGAGGTCAACGATTACGCGAGTTGCTCAAACAATCTCAAGCAGATCCTCTCACGGTGGAAGAACAGATAATGACTATTTATACTGGAACGAATGGTTATCTTGATTCATTAGAAATTGGACAGGTAAAGAAATTTCTCGGTGAGTTACGTACTTACTTAAAAACGAATAAACCTCAGTTCCAAGAAATTATATCTTCCACCAAGACATTCACTGAGGAAGCAGAAGCCCTTTTGAAAGAAGCTATTCAAGAACAAATGGAACGCTTTCTACTTCAGGAACAAGTATAATTTCTACTTCAGGAACAAGTATGTATAAAAAAATTCTTTTAGATAACTTTCTAATTTTTTCTTTTTTATTATAGTTTATATTATGAAATTATTAATATATTTCATATTCTATAATATAATAGATTTCATATTAAGATAAAATAAATTATAACTATAAAAAGAAGTTATAACTATAATATTATAATATATAGTTAAGTATAAGCGTCTCTTATTCAAATCATTCAAAATACCTAGTAGAAAGAAATATAACAAAATATATGGAAATAAATTGCGTCCAATAGGATTTGAACCTATACTAAAGGTTTAGAAGACCTCTGTCCTATCCATTAGACAATGGACGCTTTTTTTTTTTCTTAGTTTAATTGTCACATCTTTTTTTCTGAAAAAAAGAATATGTGAGAGAATTCCAAAAATTGCACATTCAATTCAACGATTCGGTATATTAATTACATTAAATTAGATTAATTACATTAATCTGATTAATTATATTATTTTTATATTATTTAATATATTAATATAATTAATGTTAATTTTAATATATAATAAATATAAATGAATAAATTATTCTAGATATAATATCTATAATATATATATATATTAAATCTAGAATAATAAATATAGAGATATAAGCGGGTAGCGGGAATCGAACCCGCATCGTTAGCTTGGAAGGCTAGGGGTTATAGTCGACGTTGATTCATCATTTTTAACGTCTCTAATTCAAAACCGAACGTGAAACTTTGGTTTCATTCGGCTCCTTTATGGAAGATGGATAAATTCCACAGATGTCAGATGTAAACGAAATAAAAAAAAAATGAAAAAAGAATTTCGGCCCATAACATCTATGTCAGCTTTTCCGTTTGAATGCATTCAAAACAACCCGCTTTCTAGATGATCCCTATAGAAGAGGGGGATTCTAACAATCTTTCTAGTTACTTCGTTCTCTATTTCTATTTGAAAGAATCCTTAGGAAAAGGATTTTGTTTCCACCGAGCTAAAACAATATGTCGATGTCTCTAGTAAACCAAAGTCATTGTTTAATAGCTATTTTGCTTCAATCTCTCTTATACATACAAATCATAAAATTGAAGATTTAGTTACGATTAGAAATACTCCCTTCTCTCTTTATCCATGGATACTTTACTCATACTCATTCAATTGGAAGTATTGATCCAATTTAAAAACAAATTATGTTTCGTAATTTCATAATCCAATTTTTTTTTTAATTTCTAATTGAATCTTTTGGATATAAATCACGAGAATGTCCATTCTTCCTCGAATCTTTCATTGATAGGTAAAGGATTAAATCCTTTTAAGAAATAAAGTTTTTGATCGGAATAGTAATCAAACATTCCGAAGGGACCCCTTAACTATTACGGGATTAATAGAACGAATCACACTTTTACCACTAAACTATACCCGCTACAATGTGATTATTGTATATAAATGTATCCTTTGTCGAACAAAAAAATTAGCCATAATAATTAAGAAGATAGGATCAGAAAAGAATCATGAAAATTAGAGCGTTGACGTGCTTTGTTCAAGGAGCCCGATTAAATTAGGGAAAGAGGAGTCATTTAAATAACTAAATAACACCTTTTTTTGATGGGGGTGCTTTGACATTGACGGATACGGTTCGATAATGTACGCCAAAACATAAAATTCTGCAAGAATATATGGTTCCATTCTTTCTTTTTTTTATTCCAGTAAAGTAAATGGAATAAAAAAAAGAAAGATCAAATAATTAAGAAATGGCACTTTGATTCTATTCTGTATCATAGGAATCGAAATAGTCTTTATTATGATTGTTGTTGTTTCAATAACAAGTATCCTTTTTTCAAATCAAATAAATCATTTTTTCTATGATTCATTGGAACAAAAAAGGCCCAGCGAGGTACTGACCAGGCCGGGCTGTGGAATTAAAAAAAGCTCTTGGAGACGAAATCAAAGAGGTACTTTTATTATATATTAAATTATATAGTAGTAATATATAATTTATTACTTATAATATATATTATTACTATTATTACTTATAATATATATATATATAATTATAGAATTATAATTTATATTCATTGGAATAGTGGATTGGAGATATCTCTTTCGAGCCCTTACTTTATCTCAATGGAATTACTTTTAGTTTCTATATTTTTTAATATTTTTTATATTTTATATGTCTAGATACTATATAATTATATATAATAAAAAGAATATAAAAAATAAAAATAAGAGGTATGGTATAAAAGAAAGAAAGACTCTTTTTTCAAACCTTACTTTTTGTGTAATGTAACATAGTAATTATCCTTTTTCGATTGGGGGAGATGGCTGAGTGGACTAAAGCGTCGGATTGCTAATCCGTTGTACGGGTTTTTCGTACCGAGGGTTCGAATCCCTCTCTTTCCGCTTTTGTCAATGACGTGGTATTTTTTATTTATCTTTCAATTTCGACGAGTCTTTTTTTTTTTTTATTTTTTTATTTAATAGTTAAAGATGTGGAATAAATAAAATCCTAAGAACATTTAAAAATCGAGCAAGGAAAACAAAAACTTTATTTTTTATTCTTCACGTCCAGGATTACGTCCTGGATCATTAGATAGGAATCCGAAGATAAAGAGAGAAACAAAGAATATCACTACTGTGTAAACAAATAGTTTGAGAGTAAGCATTACACAATCTCCAAGATCATTTTTTTGGAAAAAAAGAGAATAGATTCTCCATTTTTATACCACATATACCGCATTTTGACACCAAAAATGGTTTTTATAAAGCTAGAAATAGAAGAAATAGAAAGGAATTTTCATAAATTCATTTGTAATGTAATATGAGTCAAGTCTTTCATTAACAAAATTTTTTGCATACCCACAATATCTAATTGTGGGGGACTCTAATAGGTTCTTTCAATGTAAAAAAAGGGTCCGAATTAGTAAATGGGGTGATCTCCAGACTTATCGTGGCGATACAAGAATTTCAATATTTGAATTGAAGCTTTATACTATAAGACTTATCCGATCTTATCAATTGTTAGAATCTTTTTTTTATAATAAATCATGAATTTTTCTAGGACAGTATTCAAAATCTCATCGAAAACTTACAGCAGCTTGCCAAACAAAAGCTAAGAGAAAAAATAGCACAGGTATTACTGGCATAAAATCTACGATTGGATTCAAAAAAGCGTAGGCTTCGGGCAATTTGGCGAAGAAAAAACTATTTGAAGAAAGAGTAGAATTAAACCAGATACAGATCAAACTAAAGATATTAAGCATAACAAACGTTTTGTTTTTTTGTTTTGTTCTTGAAGATAATTGTATTTATTTTGATTGAGTTATTAATATGAGTTATTGTTATTAATAATATAAAATTAATAATTTAATAATATAATGTTATTTTTTTTTTTTAAGTTTAAGTTATATAAAAAAAATGAGTAAAAATTAAAAAATAAAAATAAGGTAGACCAAAAAACTTTTCTTTGATTTGAACTAACTCAACCAAAAATACTTCAATTCTCAAATTAAAAGAGAATAGAAGAAATCATACTTTCATACAATATCTTAATTGAATTATATGTAATGATCAATAAATTTCGTTTAATTCTATATCTAAATGTATCAAAATCCTAGTAACAATCTATTCTATAGATATTTAGACTATAATTGACGAACAACTAATAAGAATATTAGTGTTTATTAATGTCGAATAGAAATATAAAATGGGGCGTGGCCAAGTGGTAAGGCAACGGGTTTTGGTCCCGGTATTCGGAGGTTCGAATCCTTCCGTCCCAGAGCATACTTATTATATATATCATATCAGATTATATATGTCGTATCATAATACCGATTTTATATCAGAATAAAAGATTGTCTTTTTTTTTTTTTATTAAGAGTATAATAATATTGGATAGAATATGATTCTTTTTTCTTATAATGATTAATTCTTATCTGAATTATATCTTTTTCGCAAATTTAATCGTGTTCAAATAACACCAAATAACACACAGATGTAATTGAATCTATTTGTATCCAAGTAAGATGGGAACATAGATCAAAAGAAAAGAGTTTTTATTATAATATAAAAAAAAAGATCCGGGGACGGGCTTTTCATTCTATGTCCATACCTTTCATATTTAAATTAGTTACTCATAAAAATAAAAAAAAAAGCCTTACTTCTTATATCCATTGGAATTTTCAATGATGCATTCTAAATATAAATGCGAAAGCCTCTCTTTCTTTTTTCCCTATACTTTAACTTTAAATGGTGGTGCAGTCTGATTATTAATTTTCTGTGGATTTATAAATTATAAACGCGGGTGTTCGTTTGATATTGGGGTACTAATTAACTTCAATCAATAATCAATAATCAATAGGATTAACTGGTTTAAAGTAAAAAAAAAAATAGGAGCAATGACTTAATCTGGACTTGTTTTAACTTGCATTTATACAAAATAGTCTAGCACTCCCTAAACTACATATAATATAGGATTCTTTTTTGATTTATGATTCATCATCTTCATAGAATTGACGGAGTAGATAGGAGTTAATCGTCAACGAAAAATACCAATTTCAATGTCTGCGTCTGTCCGAGTATCATTAAAAAACAATCAAGTTACATACGTAACATATGTATTTTCTTTGAACCTCGTTTTTAAGTATTTTGTGGTTTCTCTAATTCTAATGAATAATTGTAAATCTATGTAACAATTGAGACAAAATCTATTATCTTATTCACTTTACCTTATTACATTACCTTAGGTAAAAATTGCAGAAAGATTATTGAATTTTTCAGGTCAAATAAACTACGCAGAAAATGAGGAAATGCTTATATGTATGTCTTGTTATCGTTCTATTTCATTGAAAACTTTATTTTATTTCAATAATTACTTTCAGAAACATTTGTTTAGTCTATATGATAGATATGGGGATCTCCTAGTTCTTTTCTTTCGATTATGATTTATCAAAAATAATAACAACCCCAATCCTTCCTTACATCAGTCTTTATTCCCCACCCCATTAAATTAATAAATTAAAAAAGAAAAAAATAGATATATTATATGGGGTAAATTGAATTCTTGTTGAGACTTCTTCAGAAACTACCCATTCATAAAAGTATAGATTACTATGTACCGACCGAACCAATGATTATTCATGATTCCATAATTGAATCAATTACATACTGGTTACAGCAACCTACTAGAGAAATGTTATGGTAAAACTTCGTTTAAAACGATGTGGTAGAAAGCAACGTGCGACTTGAAGGATATGGTCGGTTGTGGATTCTTACATCCACCATTTTTTTATATTAATTATATAGGAATGAGGGTGCTCTTGGCTCGACATCGTTTGTTCTGTTCCACTGGAAAAACCTCATTTTTTGAGGGTTGCGATGTAAATAGTACATGATCATGATGGAGCTCGAGTAAAAAGTATTGATTCATTTTTTAGGGACATGGATCTAGGGTTAGTGTTAATTAATAAGTTGAAACAACTTCGTAAGTATATTTTCGATATAGAAATCGAAAGGATCCAATTCTAACAAGTTTCAAATTCATAACGAAAATTTATTGGAATTGGTAAAACTCTTTCGATCAAAAGTGTATCACATGGGAATCAACCATTTGTATGATTCTTTGATAGAAAGAAATTGCAAAAATGGTATGTTGCTGCCATTTTTTTAAATGATTAAAGATCACCGAAGTAATGTCTAAACCCAACGATTCAAGGCAACGATAAAGAATCCTGGAACAAGTAAATACCGTTTTCAGTTGTCTCAAAAAATAGATCATAATGAAGAATCAAAATAAATTCTAAAGGAGACAGACAAAAAATGCGTGGTTAGAGACCGCTCAATAAAGGAAATGCCTAAAGGTTTTCCTTTGGATTATTTGAGAGTTATCCAACTTGAGTTAGGAGGATGTGAATACGAATGATTTTTTTCTTTTTCGGGCAAGAATAAGAAAAAGTACTTAAATCATAGTTTAATTGATTTGATGATTTGATGGATCTATTTGACATTAATTATAAATTCTATATATAGACATAATTTCTAATTTTCTTGAGCCGTACGAGGAGAAAACTTCTTATACGTTTCTAGGGGGGGGGGTATTATTCATCTACATCTATCCCAATGGGCGGTTTATCGAATCGTTGCAATTGATGTTCGATCCAGAAGAGAAGGAAGAGATCTTCGGAAAGTGGGTTTTTATGATCCGATAAAGAATCAAACTTATTTAAATGTTCCTGCTATTCTATATTTCCTTGAAAAGGGCGCTCAACCTACGGGAACTGTTCATGACATTTCAAAGAAGGCGGGAGTTTTTATGGACCTTTCTCTTAATTAACAGATTAAATTCAATTAATGAAATACAATAAATAAAAAAAAGGGGGGAGGGGGTGACTTGTATATAACTTTGCATAACCCTTTCTATACAACTCCCCCTCTCTTGCTCTATTCCTACTCAATTTATTATTACTACCATAAGATGTCGTCGTCTATAACGACAAAAATTTATTTTTATTTTAGTGAGATAAATTCATATAAGACAGATAGATAGAAAAAAGATCAAGTGAATAAATGAATGAAATAGTTGGATCTATAAATATAAAATTTTACATTATCGCTAATTCAATAATGGTTTATTTTTCGTTGAAACTTTAACTTTATTTTTTTTTATTTATTTTATTTGTTCATAAAAAAAACATGGGATTTAAGCTTACTTTTTTTACTTATATTGATTGCGTAAACCCAATCAAGATTTTTTTATACTTCTCTCCGAATTTTTTTTACGCCTATACCTTTTTGTATTTATCTTTATTAAATATGTAGTGCTAATTTAATACAAGTCATTAGTTTTTTTATTTTTAATTTCTATTTATTTATAGTTATAGTAATTAAATATTATATTGAATTTAATAAATTTAATAAATTTAATAAGAAAATATTGAATAATTTTTTATTTCAATTTATGGTTTTCTACATTATGTTCTTTTCTCAACATTAACTTTTATATTGACAACAGTATATCAAACAAATATAATCCGATCGTGAATAAATGTATATATTTATCTCTGTTCTATAGACTTGGTTTTTTATTTTACTTTATTCAAATGGTGGGTTCATTGGATTTGCTGGGATACAAGAAGTCTTTATTTTTTTTTATTAAAAAAAAATCAATTTATTAAAAAAAAATTTATTAAAAAAAAAAAGAAATGGATAACATACGAACAAAATATGTGGTAGTCTATAAATTTTTATTTTATCTATATTTTTATCCTAATCTATATTCTTATCTTAGACGTCATTGTATTTGCATCTGATATGTTCATTTTTATGTTATGTTCAGAATCGATTAGAAATATTTTTTTTTATTTAATATTTTGATTGCGTTGTGAAATTCAATCTCTTTTTTGATTACGATTAGATCTATACATTTTGATTCGGGTTGCTAACTCAACGGTAGAGTACTCGGCTTTTAAGTGCGACTAGCATTTTTTACACATTTGTATGAAGCAACGGATTCGTCAATACCATCGGTAGAGTTTGTAAGACCGCGACTGACCCTGAAAGGAAGGAATGGAAAAAGCAGCATGTCGTATTAATGGAGAATTCTGAGAATATTTTATTCTTATCTTATCGGATCGATCCAAAATTGTGTTTGAATTCTTGACGCGCAAAAAAAAAGAAATTTAAAGTTGCGGTTAATTGAATAAATGGATAGAGCCCCATGGCTCCAATTATAGGGAAACAAAAAAAAGCAACGAGCTTCTGTTCTTAATTTGAATGATTACCCGATCTAATTAAACGTTAAAAATATATTAGTGCTTGGTGCGGGAAATGTTTTTACCATAAGTGGATTAGATTATCGATTTTTTTTATAAATCCTAATTATTCGTAGATATTCTCCATTAGAGTGTGGGGATGAATGTGTAGAAAAAGCAGTATATTGATAAAAATATTTTTTTTTACAAATTTCCAAAATCAAAAGAGCGATTGGGTTGAAAAAATAAAGGATTTATAACCATCTTGTTATCCTAGAATGAACATAAAACTATTTAATTAGATGGAAAAAGAGAGGATAAAGAGTCCGTT
>NW_028290599.1:12500-17500 GCF_965113065.1 Corylus avellana
ATTTGAACCGATGACTTACGCCTTACCATGGCGTTACTCTACCACTGAGTTAAAAGGGCCCATTTTTTTTATTTAATTACTGAATAAGTCATTACCCACTATGAGTCTACTTATTCTAATATATATATGTACATACAGGAACGATAAATTCAATTTATCTAGTGAGTATAGGTAAAATAAAAAATGGTTTATTAAGATTGGATTTTATAAATGCAATGAATTGTTTCAAAACCGACCCTAATTGAATTGACCCCCATCATAACGAAATTAATTTGATTGATACATGGACTTACCAATTCAACATAGATATAAGATCTTTCGTAGAATCATTGATAAAAAGATTTATTTTACTTGTTCCCCGAACTTAATTCTTAGAGAAAAACAATTTTCAATAACTTGTTGATCCCTATCCTTCTTCCCATATTTTCAGATTTTTTTTTTAATTTCAGATTTTTTGAATTTCCTGGCTTAGTGTAAGATAGAAATATATCTATCTAATCTTAACAAAATGAATGAAAGCGGAAGAAATGAAGTTTCATTCCCCTTTCTGATCTGGCGGACCAATCACTCCCCAAAAGGTCCTATACCTCGTATTATTTCTATTCTACCGATTTAGTTTATTATTTTATTTATTTTTTTTAATATTAATAATTTTAATAATATCGATTTATAATTAATATCTATTTATTCTTATATTCATTTTCTTTATTTATTTTATTCTTTGATATAATTCTATTTCTAATTAATTAGAATTATAATAAAATTGAAAATGAAATAAATATATTTAATGAAAATTTAATGAAAATAATATTAAAAAAAAATTATATGATTAGAATGAATGATTCATGAATATAAATACGAATCAAAAGATTCTATGGAATCAGAAAAGAGGGAAAAGATCTTTCAGATTTAATCATACCACATTATATTGACAATTTAAAAAAACTGTTCATACAATGAGCATAGTATGATGGCGGTCGGGCATACTTGCCCCCATCGTCTAGTGGTTCAGGACATCTCTCTTTCAAGGAGGCAGCGGGGATTCGAATTCCCCTGGGGGTAGGTGTACTACGAAAGGAAGTTGATCATGAATTATCAATAAGCCGGGAATTGATTCTTCCTGGGTCGATGCCCGAGCGGTTAATGGGGACGGACTGTAAATTCGTTGGCAATATGTCTACGCTGGTTCAAATCCAGCTCGGCCCAATAATTGGCCGATCCACCATGAAATGATAGAACCCCATTTGTTGTTCCCCAGAAATGCCTGATCGGAATACGGAAGAATAAAAAAACTAAAATTTTCTGATATATTTTACCGCCGTTCATTTGCTCTCTTTATTTTTTCTCACAAATTCTGATCTTGCTTGCTAATGATCTAGATTCATACTAGATTCATATAAAGATCTGGAAGTATAAGGAAAAGAATAAAATAAAGAATAAATAAAAAAACTCTTTTTTTTTCATTGAAAGCTTTATTTGATTATTAATCAATTTATAAAAAACGAAAGGATTATTAACAATCCGTGAGGCGCTCTCACTAAAGTGCATATCCGTGTGTATATCAAATATATTACTCGCGTTTCTGTTACAATACGACTATTCTAATCTAAAATCTAAATAAAATAGAAATAAAATAGAAATAAAATAGAAAGGGTTTGAATTAAATCATAAGAATATGTATGATGTACACTTGATTTCCTTGGGATTGTAGTTCAATTGGTCAGAGCACCGCCCTGTCAAGGCGGAAGCTGCGGGTTCGAGCCCCGTCAGTCCCGACAGATCCAAATCCAATAAAAAAAATACATCAATTCATCTCTGCGTTTGCTGTGAAAAGGAGAACAAAAGAAATAGCAGAATTTCATTCACAAGAGGATACCCTCCTATTTTATTTATTTATTAGTTTCACATTTCTCATCAAATAAATATGGGAATTACCATTTATTCAACTAGTACCAATTGATAGGAGAAAGACATATGTAGATTAGTACAATGATTGGTAAAATTATATTCAGGATTCCAAGAAATACCGTACGGAGTCTGGCTTTTTCGATTATTCCCGATCTGTGTAATAGAGTACTATATGTTTACAGGGGGCTATACAGAAATGGAATTTGTACGATACAAAAAAGATTAACTTAACATAGTAACTTTGATATAATACTTTTAAGATTAAAAGTATATCCCTTAGGGCTCCGATTTTGTGTAACCTCAATTAATAATTGAAATTATTAATGTGAATTTGAACCAATTTATCTCATTCAAATTTCACACTGAATTTTTGATATATGCATCCCAAAATTAATCCAAGGAAATGGGATATTAATAAAATAAAGCTCAAAGAAGATCCTATCTCTCTTTGTGAGGGAATGAATAATCTTTTTTAAGTTTAAGGGTCTTGCCGAAGAAAGAACAAACTTTTTAATGAATTTGATGGAATACTCGATTTTTTTATACCCGGACTCTCCTTATTTATACTACTTCTTTGTTTTCCAAGAAGATTAGATCATAAAAAGGGGGTTTAGAACTAAACTTCTTCCTTTTTACATTTCGCTTCTATTGGTTATTTTATTGGGGTTTTTTATAACCAATGTAAGTAAGTGTAAAGGCGGTCATATGATATTTCATCAGATGATTCCACAAGGAGGGACGTAGGTTATAGAAAAGAAAGAATGGAAAGGAAAAGAATGATAAAGAAAGTAAAGGAATTATTTATCGGATCAGGAATCAAAATTTGAATTCGGTATGGATAAAAGATCTTCCTATGTTATACTATTTAATTCTCGACGATGAATCAATTTGATAGCTCAGATATTGTTATTCATGATTCATGATATTGCTCCGATTCGATATCGTCGAGATGTAATTCATCCCATTGAATATTGAATTTACAGGCGAAAGATTTATCAGCTCTATGGGATTAAATCCCGAGTTATTGCGAATTAATTAAAAATGAAACGATGAGATTATGGAAGTAAATATTCTCGCATTTATTGCTACTGCACTGTTCATTCTAGTTCCTACTGCTTTTTTACTTATAATATATGTAAAAACAGTCAGTCAAAATGATTAATTTGAATTAAACTTGACTGTTTAGTTTTTATCTTTTTATCAATGATTGAAAAGAAAAAAGAAAATTGAAAAGTATTAAGATTTCGTGTCTTAAATGAAATAAGCGGACGAGAATCATCAGTATTTTATGAGATTCGATAGTATGGTAGAAAGAAATAGATGAATCTTTCTACCATACTTATTATTGTTATTGTAGTATATAAAGTCGTACTGTATAAAGATAGAGGTTTAATATAGATCAATCTGCAATATGTATCTTCATAGATATCCAATTACATATATGTAATGTATTTACATAATGTACCAATTCTATTTCTTTGCTTCATCTATTTAATTTGTGTTGATTCCAATCATCAATCTGAAAAAATCGAAGGGCAATTCTTACTCTTACAATTCTAATTCCTAGAATTTCTGATTCCTATTCAATATGAATCCCGATATCCATTGAAAGAATCAAATTGACGAAGGAAAAAAGAGTATAGGCCTATATTAATATTAATAAAATTAATAATGAAAAATTAATAAAAAGAAAATAAAATAATCTTTTTTTAGTATTCTGAAGAAGTAATTGATTGATCAGTTGACAGATGATCCAGTGGTTCATTTCCATGGGAACCTCTTTGGATTTCGAAAAGGATTAGTAAAGCCCACCGATTTTTAACGTTTGAACCATGATATGAAATGAGTTCAATAAAGCAAGCATAACATAAATAAGATTTCTAAAAGAATAAAAAAAAAAAGCGGGAACGCGCAATATGTGACTTGCCCAAGGCAATATTTTATTATGTGTAGTATATTGTTGGACAACCACTATGTCTATGTTGTTTCCCATAGGAAGTCTGTATCCACTTAATAACATAATTATTTTCTTTCTATTTTAACAGTAAAAAAAAGGACTTTGCAGAACGATCTATAAAACAATTGATATGGGTTGAGTTTGAGGAATCAAACTCAATTAGTAGTACTTCTAGAGTCCACTTCTACCCATACTACGAGTGAAAGAGAAAATGTAAAGACTACCATTAAAGCAGCCCAAGCGAGACTTACTATATCCATGTGAATTATATCCCCTATCTCTATAAATATGAAGGAATTATTCCATTAATGTTCACTAATCATTATTATGTTCATTAATAATAGTGGAATCCCTGGCGCAGAGTCAAAAGGGAATTCTGACCCAATACCGTTGATGAAACAATCCAATAAACTCACAATTATAAATTCTAACAGGTTCCTATATGATTTATAGTAGAATCGGAAAACACTAAGCGCAAGCAAAATACGTAGATACACCCCTGGAAGTTTCAAGGGAATGTTACTAACATGTAGAAATAATAAGACCTAGTCTTTCTTTTGTTGACTTTCATTTCATTAAGTAAAAAGTATAAAAATATAGAGTCAAGATAGAGCACTATCTATCACAGACCCTATTTCTCATTTTATCTAATCCTTACGATTAGGTCTCCTGTTTGTCTCTGTGAAACAATCGGAAGATAGTCTATTACATTAAAGCCAATCAATATTAAATTGAATGCAGGAGCACAGAGAGAATTTCATGAGTCTATATACGAACAAAGTATCTTTCGGCCTTTACGTACGCAACTAATAAATTAATAATCAAATAAATTCCTCGTTCGTCTATCCAAATTAATTCAAGACCTAATTAATAAACACTACATTAATAATAGAAGAGCTGTCATATTAAGATTTAACGATTCTTTTTCATTCAATTATTCACTAATATAATCTTTCCTTGAACTGAAGCCTAGACGCAAGGATTTACAGCATTTTCATTTTAGAGAACAGAACCGCCAGATGCTTATAGAATCAAGCAAGTATCAAGAGTCCCCCCCCCGCTTACTTCTGCTGGAAAAAAAAATTTGTCAAGTTATCTCAGCAAAACATAATAAGGTATTCCGATTTTATTGTTG
>NW_028290599.1:27500-29150 GCF_965113065.1 Corylus avellana
CTCCCAGGATCTGTTGCACGAAAGGGATAATCTGGAACTTAAAGTTGTCAATTATATCCTTTATGGAAATGGCAAACCAATTCGGGGCATTTATGGAACAAGTATTCAATTAGTTCGGACTTGTTTATTGTTGAATTGGGACCAAGACAAAAAAAGTTCTTCTGTCGAAGAGGGCCACGCTTCTTTTGTTGAAGTAAATACAAATGGTCTGATTCGAGATTTCCTGCGAATCAATTTAGTCAAATCCCATATTTCGTATATCAGAAAAAGGAAAGATCTGTCAGGTTCAGGATTGATCTTTGATGACAGGTCAGATCCCAACAATATCAATCCATTTTATTCTATTTATTCCAAGGCAAGGATTCAACAATCACTTAGTCAAAATCAAGTAACTATTCGTACGTTGTTGAATAGTAATAAAGAATCCCAATCTTTGATAATTTTGTCATCATCTAATTGTTTTCAAATGGGTCCATTCAACGATGCAAAATATTACAATGTAATAAAAAAAGAATCGATGAAAAGAGATACTCTAATTCCAATTAGGAATTCCTTGGGGCCTTTAGGATTAGGAAGAGCCCCTCAAATTTCGAATTTTTATTCATTTTACCATTTAATAACTTATAATCAGATCTCGGTAACTAAATATTTACAACTTGACAATTTAAAACAGACTTTTCAAGTACTTAAATATTATTTAATGGACGAAAATGGTAGAATTTATAATCCCGATCCATGCAGTAACACCGTTTTGAATCCATTTAATTTGAATTGGCATTTTCTCCATCATAATTATTGTGAAGAAACATCTACAATAATGAGCCTTGGGCAGTTTATTTGTGAAAATGTATGTATAGCCAAAAACGGACCGCAACTAAAATCGGGTCAAGTTCTAATTGTTCAAATTGACTCTGTAGTAATAAGATCAGCTAAACCTTATTTGGCCACTCTGGGAGCCAACTGTTCATGGCCATTATGGAGAAATCCTTTACGAAGGAGATACGTTAGTTACATTTATATATGAAAAATCGAGATCTGGAGATATAACGCAAGGGCTTCCAAAAGTGGAACAAGTGTTAGAAGTTCGTTCGATTGATTCAATATCGATGAACCTAGAAAAGAGGATTGAGGGTTGGAACGAGCGTATAGCAAAAATTCTTGGAATTCCTTGGGGATTCTTGATTGGCACTGAGCTAACTATAGTGCAAAGTCGTATCTCTTTGGTTAATAAGATTCAAAAAGTTTATCGATCTCAGGGAGTGCAGATTCATAATCGACATATAGAGATTATTGTGCGTCAAATAACATCAAAAGTGTTGGTTTCAGAAGATAGAATGTCTAATGTTTTTTCACCCGGAGAACTAATTGAATTGTTGCGGGCGGAACGAACAGGGCGCGCTTTGGAAGAAGCGATCTGTTATCGAGCCATCTTATTGGGAATAACGAAAGCATCTCTAAATACCCAAAGTTTCATATCAGAAGCAAGTTTTCAAGAAACTGCTCGAGTTTTAGCAAAAGCCGCTCTCCGGGGTCGTATCGATTGGTTGAAAGGTCTGAAAGAGAACGTTGTTCTGGGGGGGATGATACCCGTTGGTACTGGATTCAAAGGATTAGTGCAACGTTCAAGGCAACCTAACAACATTCCTTTGG
>NW_028290600.1:0-5000 GCF_965113065.1 Corylus avellana
CTTTTTAGATAGTGAATGGAGTTCTTCCATTTTATCCTATTTATTGGTACTGACCACTGATACTGGAAAAATTGGTTCTTTTCTTTTGTCCCAGTCCATGCTCTGAACGAGTCACACATACACCCTAGTACATGTTCCTCGTCGCTGAGGACATCCCCCAAGGGCGGGGGATTTCGTGACATTTCTGATTGGCTGTCTTGTCTTTCTAATAAGTTGTTTAATAGTTGGCATGTTGACTCGTATACATAATGAGTTGGTTTAGATCGATCCTAACCGGATGATTAGGCATTACTTCTATATTAATAGATATATTAAATATAAGAAGAGAAAATTGAAAATGGCATATTTGCGCGAAATCCCTGCTATTTTTTATTCTACCGCTATAACATCAACAATTCCATGAGCTTGGGCTTCTGTTGCTGACATAAAAACATCTCTTTCCATGTCTTCGGATACAACCCATAAGGGTTTGCCCGTTCTTTGTACATAAACCCTTGTGATGGTTTCGCGTAACTTCAACAGTTCTTCCGCTTCCAGGATAAATTCTCCCGTTTGTGCCTCATAAAAAGAACTAGCAGGCTGATGGATCATTACCCTGATTATATAACATAATAAATGGTTCTTCTATCTCGAAGATAAATCAAAGAGAAGAAATAAAATAAAGAATAATAATACGAAAAACAAGATAGAATTGAACAACCGTACAGGCATCTTTTTCGCATTGCATACGGCTCTACAATGGAATTCGCTTTTACCTCCCATCCAAGAAACAGAAAAAATAGGATCTATCAGACCAGACCCTGATTGGTAAATAATCCAATAACCATCCTTCCTTTTTTGGAGTAGTTAAAAAATACTATGATGGCTCCGTTGCTTTATATTTATATATTTTATTTATTTAGTCTTTTATTCAGCAATCCCAAAGTTTCTTTTTTTTTGTATTCTTTCATAACATAATTAGCCTTCTGGCGTGAAAACAAAAAAGTTTGTGACGCTGCAAGAGATTTCCGATAGATCAGATAAAATCGGAAATGCCCCTTATCTCATACTACTCTTTCAATATATAATCTAATAGTTTTTGAATTTTGAAAAAAAAAAAGATTTCTCATATCGAATTCAAAATGCCATGCTATTATTACTTAATAGTCATATTTCATATCGCGAAGGCATAGTCTTCTTTTTTCTCTCAAATACAAAACTCATTGGCGCCGAGCATGAGGGAATGCTAGACGTTTGGTAATTTCTCCTCCGACCAGAATAAAAGATCCCATTGAAGCGGCTAATCCCATGCATATTGTCTGTACATCTGGTCGTACAAATTGCATAGTATCATAAATAGCTACTCCGGGTATTACCCACCCTCCGGGAGAGTTCATAAACAAATACAGATCTTTGATATCATCCTCTATACTAAGATATACCATAAGACCAATAAGTTGATTCGAGATCTCGCTATCAACCTCTTGGCCTAAAAAAAGTAATCTTTCTCGATAAAGTCGGTTGATTAGGATAAAATTGTATCCTTAGGAACCGTACGCGCACCTTTTGATGCATACGGTTTACCAAAAATCGCGAAAAAAAAGAATCAATGTGTAGATTACAGCCCTCATCTTTTTTCATAGTGGGCTCCTTCTAACAAAGGGCTTTTTTCTTCTATTTTTCAAGAAAGATTAGTTTTGGTCTGTTTACTTTACCTATAAATAAAAAGAAATAGATAAAAGTAATCTACTAAACTTATCGAACGAACTTCTCATTGATTTATTGTTTCATCGAGATCGAATCCAAATCACGATGTCATTTTCTTGTTCCGGAATGGGCTTCTTCAATTTTTTTAGGTTTATGCTCTACTCCGAGTAAAGATCGGCCCGATTTTGATTTGCACATATAGGGCAAATGCCCCAATACCACGTGTTTTTGCTATGGCTTTTTTTTTTATTTATTTCATGTCTTCTGCCAAATATTCAATGTATTCGTTATATTACTCGATTGCTTAAACAGTTTGAGATCGCTCCTGTTTATAATATGATAAAAATAGATATATTACCAATTGGGTTTTTTCTAAACGGAGCCTGGATACTTCATTTTATTGGTCCAATTGAGCCAACTATAAATTATTCTAAACCATAAATTATTCTAATTGATAATATTAATCTGGATACCCCCTCCAAAAAACAAAATAAATATAATTGCACTTCACGCTCCAAATTTTTGATGATTCAATCAATCTTTCTTGGGCAAAGAGAGGATATCTCGATCGGGGGAGAGAATGGGGAAATCCCATGTGACCCAATATATCTGACAAGTCGCACTATACGTCAACCCAAGATGCATCTTCCTCCCCGGGACTTCGAAAAGGTACTTTTGGAACACCAATAGGCATTAAATGAAAGAAAAAAAGAATTAAGTACTATATCTTACTTTGATGTGGAAGCGTAAAAATGGGTTTATTGTCTTAATAAGATTAGCCTTTATCATAGTTTATCCAAAAATTGAATAAGTTCATAAAATAAAAAAAAAAAGAAGACAGAATGACTATGACTAAAGAAGAAAATTTTTAAGAATGGGTCTTTTGAATGATATGAACAAATATGTATGCTTTCACTCATAGAAAATGAAAGCGGGATCCCGCCCCCCTACCATTGCGTATTGGTACTTATCGGGTATAGAATAGATCTGCTTCTGTTTGTTCCTACAAACAGAACTCTTCCATTATTACTAATATAATAGAACAAATCTTAATCCTTTCCTCGAGATAATCTACTGAAAAGGGGAGGTCCATAGCATAGTTTTTTCCAATGCAATAAAGTTACATAGTGTCTATTTTTCGTTGATAAAGGGGTATTTCCATGGGTTTGCCTTGGTATCGTGTTCATACCGTCGTATTGAATGATCCGGGTCGTTTGCTTTCTGTCCATATAATGCATACAGCTCTAGTTGCTGGTTGGGCCGGTTCGATGGCTCTATATGAATTAGCGGTTTTTGATCCCTCTGACCCTGTTCTTGATCCAATGTGGAGACAGGGTATGTTTGTTATACCTTTCATGACTCGTTTAGGAATAACCAATTCATGGGGCGGTTGGAGTATCACAGGAGGGACTATAACGAATCCGGGTATTTGGAGTTACGAAGGTGTGGCCGGTGCACATATTGTGTTTTCTGGCTTGTGCTTTTTGGCAGCTATTTGGCATTGGGTGTATTGGGATCTAGAAATATTTTGTGATGAACGCACGGGAAAACCTTCTTTGGATTTACCTAAGATTTTTGGAATTCATTTATTTCTTTCAGGACTGGCTTGTTTTGGGTTTGGCGCATTTCATGTAACGGGGTTGTATGGTCCTGGAATATGGGTGTCCGATCCTTATGGACTAACCGGAAGGGTACAATCTGTAAATCCAGCGTGGGGTGTGGAAGGTTTTGATCCTTTTGTTCCGGGAGGAATAGCCTCTCATCATATTGCAGCAGGGACATTGGGCATATTAGCAGGTCTATTCCATCTTAGTGTCCGCCCGCCCCAACGTCTATACAAAGGATTACGTATGGGAAATATTGAAACCGTCCTTTCCAGTAGTATCGCTGCTGTTTTTTTTGCCGCTTTTGTTGTTGCTGGAACTATGTGGTATGGTTCAGCAACTACCCCGATTGAATTATTTGGTCCCACCCGGTATCAATGGGATCAGGGATACTTCCAGCAAGAAATATATCGAAGAGTTGGTGCTGGGCTAGCCGAAAATCAAAGTTTATCAGAAGCTTGGTCTAAAATTCCTGAAAAATTAGCTTTTTATGATTACATCGGCAATAATCCGGCAAAGGGGGGATTATTCAGAGCGGGCTCAATGGACAACGGGGATGGAATAGCTGTTGGTTGGTTAGGACACCCTATCTTTAGAGATAAAGAAGGGCGTGAACTTTTTGTACGTCGTATGCCTACTTTTTTTGAAACATTTCCGGTTGTTTTGGTAGACGGAGATGGAATTGTTAGAGCCGATGTTCCTTTTAGAAGGGCAGAATCGAAGTATAGTGTCGAACAAGTAGGTGTAACTGTGGAGTTCTATGGCGGCGAACTGAATGGAGTCAGTTATAGTGATCCTGCTACTGTGAAAAAATATGCTAGACGTGCTCAATTGGGAGAAATTTTTGAATTAGATCGCGCTACTTTGAAATCCGATGGTGTTTTTCGTAGCAGTCCAAGGGGTTGGTTTACTTTTGGACATGCTTCGTTTGCTCTGCTCTTCTTCTTCGGACACATTTGGCATGGTGCTAGAACCTTGTTCAGAGATGTTTTTGCCGGTATTGACCCGGATTTGGATGCTCAAGTAGAATTTGGAGCATTCCAAAAACTTGGGGATCCGACTACAAAAAGACAAGCAGTCTGATACAAGATTGATTTCTTACTTCTCACCTTTATCTTTGTGATTTAACATAATTTAACATAAATAGGGTATCGGATAAATCTTGATTTGAATTGCTGCCTTTTCTTTGACTATTTCTCTTTAGTTATCCGGGAGACGATCCAAAATAAACAGGTATGGAAGCTATAATTGTAAACCGCAATCGAATCTATGGAAGCATTGGTTTATACATTCCTCTTAGTCTCGACTTTAGGAATAATCTTTTTCGCTATCTTTTTTCGGGAACCGCCTAAAGTTCCAACTAAAAAGATGAAATGATTTTTTATTATCTCATTTATTATCTCAATTGAAGTAATGAGCCTCCCAATATTGGGAGGCTCATTACTTCAACTAGTCTCCGTGTTCCTCGAATGGATCTCGTAGTTGTTGAGAGGGTTGCCCAAAAGCAGTATATAAGGCGTACCCAGTAAAACTTACAAGTAAACCAGATATAGAGATGGCAACTAAGGTTGCTGTTTCCATTATTATATAGTTTTAATATAATTTTAAGACCACAACGGATCTATGATAAGATCATTTATTTACAATATAATGGTATACAAAGTCAACGGCTCTCAATGAATACAAAATAGGATTTATGGCTACACAAAC
>NW_028290600.1:10000-12500 GCF_965113065.1 Corylus avellana
CTTAACTTAATTTTGAATTTATTTATTGGAAGAAAATAAGTTTCTTGAAATTTTTAATTTTCGAATTGTATCCCTTCGAAAGAAATATTGAAGTTGAAAAAAAAATCAACTAATCGTTTGAATCCTTGTTTCAGAGTCTATAAATTATATGCCCTTTGGTTGAATCATAACGACTTATTAAAATTTTTACTCTATCTTCAGTAGTATACGTATAAAATTACGCCGAATCCTTCCTGAACCATAACCTAGAATCCGATCTTCATTATCTAACCGAATCTTAAATATACCATTCGGAAGTGATTCAGTAATTAAACTTCCATGAATCCATTTTTATTCTTTTATTCCAGGTAAAACCTCTTTGAAGTATTAACTAATGTAGGAGTAGAGTGAGATTAGAAACCCGCTCTTTATCTTTTTTTTTTCACAAATAAATAGTAAAGTTCCATATCTAAGTTGGATATAAGAAAGCTTACCATATATAACACAAGATTTCTCCGCCAATTCTTTCTAGTCGGGCCTCTC
This sequence comes from Corylus avellana, assembly GCF_965113065.1. Classification (NCBI taxonomy): domain Eukaryota; kingdom Viridiplantae; phylum Streptophyta; class Magnoliopsida; order Fagales; family Betulaceae; genus Corylus; species Corylus avellana. Next base: position 10,523 of record NW_028290600.1, read on the forward strand.
GGTCCGTTATTATACCCCGAGAAGTAGAAAGAATTACAATCCCCATCCCGCCTAAAATTCTAGGAATTCGTTGATAGTTCGAATAGATTCGTAGACCGGGTCGACTGATCCGTTTTAAATTTAAAACAGTTTTATAGGGCCCTTTCCTATTCCTTCTATGTCGTAGGGTTAAAACCAACAAATATTTGTTGCTTTCTTGATGTTTCCTCACGTTTTCAACAAAACCTTCTCTTAACAGTATTTTAACAAGGTTTTCGGTGATGTTAGTAGATGGTATTCGAACCGTTCCCTTTCTATTCATGTCAGCATTGCGTATAGAAGTTATTATATCAGCAATAGTGTCTTTACCCATGATAAACTAAAATTATTGTTGCCCCCGAATTTTGATATAATCAACATGCTTTTTTTCTTTATATATATATTTTTATGAATTGTTAAAGATATATGCGTGAGACAAATCTACTGATTAATTTTATCTATTTTATTCAAATGTTATAACTATATTATAGTCTCGTCTTTATTATACTTATAGTACTTCGGGCGCTAATGAAACTATTTTAGTGAAATTTAACTGTCTCAATTCCCGTGCGATCGCACCAAAAATTCTAGTTCCTTTTGGATTTCCCTCTTGATCAATAACAACCGCAGCATTGTCATCATATCGTAGTATCATACCGTTGTCACGTTTGAGTTCTTTACAAGTACGTACAATTACAGCTCTGATCACTTCAGATTTTTCTAAAGGTGTATTTGGTATTGCTTCCTTGATTACAGCAACAATAACGTCACCAATATGAGCATATCGTCGATTACTAGCTCCTATAATTCGAATACACATCAATTCTCGGGCCCCGCTGTTATCCGCTACATTTAAATGGGTTTGAGGTTGAATCATATCATTTTTTTTAATTTGCTCTTTTGATGCAAAGGGGCGAAGTAAAAAAAAAGAAATATTGTTTGTCCAAAATAAATAAAAAAAAAGAAATCTACAATTGTTTTTTTTATTCCAAAGACCTCTTTCCTTTGGTTTTACATTCCTATCCTGAAATAATGAATTGAGTTCGTATAGGCATTTTGGATGCCGCTATTGAAATAGCCTTTCTGGCTATATTTTCTGCTACTCCGCCCATTTCATAAAGTATTCTACCCGGTTTAACGATAGCCACCCAATATTCGGGAGATCCTTTCCCTGAACCCATACGCGTTTCCGCGGGTCTTACTGTAACTGGTTTGTCTGGAAATATACGTACCCATATTTTTCCACCTCGGCGCACATTTCGTGTCATTGCTCGCCGCCCTGCTTCTATTTGTTTAGATGTGATCCACGCGGGTTCAAGTGCCTGAAGAGCATATCTACCGAAGCAAATACAATTACCTCTATAAGATATTCCTTTCATTCTTCCTCTATGTTGTTTACGGAATCTGGTTCTTTTGGGGTTATAGTTGATGGTTGTTTATCAATTCATTCCATCTCTACTACAGAACCGGACATGAGAGTTTCTTCTCATCCAGCTCCTCACGAATGAAACAATTATAAAATAATATACATGTATTTAATGAATAATATACTGAATCGTGGGATTCATTGAGATTTTATCTAATCTATTATAAATTTGTATATCTTGTTTTGATAGTTTATATAATTAATTAAACTTAAATATATATTCTATTTTTCTATTTATAGTTATAGATAATTATTTTATGATTATTTAGAGATAATGTTATAGATAATATAATGTCATTTTGTTATAACGAATCTTTATTTTATTTTGTCTTTTTTATTATCATATCGGATTGACCGAAATTTATAAATCTAATAAAATAAAAACTTTCGCGGGCGAATGTTTACTCTTTCAATATCTATTTCAGTTGTAGGGCTATCCCATGACATGACCTTTCAGAATAAAAGTGGATTGGTCCCGGGTTTGTTCCGCCATCCTACCCAGTGAATCATTAGGATTCGTTTTCAATAGAATCT
>NW_028290600.1:20000-22500 GCF_965113065.1 Corylus avellana
ATAATCCACATCACTTCTGCTTCGATTGTAACAAAAGATTCCCTTTTTATGTGGAAAAGGCCCGTGTCAATAATTATGATTTTACGTATGGACAATTCCTCAATATCTTGTTCATTCGCAACAAAATATTTTCTTTGTGCGGCGGTAAAAAAAAACATGCTTTTTTGGAGAGAGATACTATTTCACCAATCGAGTCACAGGTCTCTAACATATTCATACCTAACGATTTTCCACAAAGTGGTGACGAAAGGTATAACTTGTACAAATCTTTCCATTTTCCAATTCGATCCGATCCATTCGTTCGTAGAGCTATTTACTCGATCGCAGACATTTTTGGAACACCTCTAACAGAGGGACAAATAGTAAATTTTGAAAGAACTTATTGTAAACCTCTTTCAGATATGAATCTATCTGATTCAGAGGGGAAGAACTTGCAGCAGTATCTCAATTTCAATTCAAACATGGGTTTGATTCACACTCCATGTTCTGAGAAATATTTACCATCCGAAAAGAGGAAAAAACGGAGTCTTTGTCTAAAGAAATGCCTTGAGAAAGGGCAGATGTATAGAACCTTTCAACGAGATAGTGCTTTTTCAACTCTCTCAAAATGGAATCTATTCCAAACATATATGCCATGGTTCCTTACTTCGACAGGGTACAAATATCTAAATTTGATATTTTTAGATACTTTTTCAGACCTATTGCCGATACTAAGTAGCAGCCAAAAATTTGTATCCATTTTTCATGATATTATGCATGGATCAGATATATCATGGCGAATTCTTCAGAAAAAATTGTGGAAGACACAATGGAATCTGATAAGTGAGATTTCGAGTAAGTGTTTACATAATCTTCTTCTGTCCGAAGAAATGATTCATCGAAATAATGAGTCACCATTGATATCGACACATCTGAGATCGCCAAATGTTCGGGAGTTCCTCTATTCAATCCTTTTCCTTCTTCTTGTTGCTGGATATCTCGTTCGTACACATCTTCTCTTTGTTTCTCGAGCCTATAGTGAGTTACAGACAGAGTTCGAAAAGGTCAAATCTTTGATGATTCCATCATACATGATTGAGTTGCGAAAACTTCTGGATAGGTATCCTACATCTGAACTGAATTCTTTATGGTTAAAGAATCTCTTTCTAGTTGCTCTGGAACAATTAGGAGATTCTATAGAAGAAATACGGGGTTATGCTTCTGGCGGCAACATGCTATGGGGTGGTGGTCCCGCTTATGGGGTCAAATCAATACGTTCTAAGAAGAAATATTTGAATATCAATCTCATCGATCTCATAAGTATCATACCAAATCCCATCAATCCAATCGCTTTTTCGAGAAATACGAGACATCTAAGTCATACAAGTAAAGAGATCTATTCATTGATAAGAAAAAGAAAAAACGTGAACGGTGATTGGATTGATGATAAAATAGAATCCTGGGTCTCGAACAGTGATTCGATTGATGATAAAGAAAGAGAATTCTTGGTTCAGTTCTCCACCTTAACGACAGAAAAAAGGATTGATCAAATTCTATTGAGTCTGACTCATAGTGATCATTTATCAAAGAATGACTCTGGTTATCAAATGATTGAACAACCGGGAGCAATTTACTTACGATACTTAGTTTACATTCATAAAAAGTATCTAATGAATTATGAGTTCAATACATCCTGTTTAGCAGAAAGACGGATATTCCTTGCTCATTATCAGACAATCACTTATTCACAAACCTCGTGTGGGGCTAATAGTTTTAATTTCCCATCTCATGGAAAACCCTTTTCGCTCCGCTTAGCCCTATCCCCCTCTAGGGGTATTTTAGTGATAGGTTCTATAGGAACTGGACGATCCTATTTGGTCAAATACCTAGCGGAAAACTCCTATGTTCCTTTCATTACAGTATTTCTGAACAAGTTCCTGGATAACAAGCCTGAGGGTTTTCTTATTGAGGATAGTGACGATATTGATGATAGTGACGATATTGACCGTGACCTTGATACGGAGCTGGAGCTCCTAACTATGACGAATGCGCTAACTATGGATATGATGCCGGAAATAGACCGATTTTATATCACCCTTCAATTCGAATTAGCAAAAGCAATGTCTCCTTGCATAATATGGATTCCAAACATTCATGATCTAGATGTGAATGAGTCGAATTACTTATCCCTCGGTCTATTAGTGAACTATCTCTCCAGGGATTGTGAAAGACGTTCCACTAGAAATATTCTTGTTATTGCTTCGACTCATCTTCCCCAAAAAGTAGATCCCGCTCTAATAGCTCCGAATAAATTAAATACATGCATTAAGATACGAAGGCTTCTTATTCCACAACAACGAAAGCACTTTTTCACTCTTTCATATACTAGGGGATTTCACTTGGAAAAGAAAATGTTCCATACTAATGGATTCGGGTCCATAACCATGGGTTCCAATGTACGAGATCTTGTAGCACTTACCAATGAGGCCCTATCGATTAGTATTACACAGAATAAATTAAT
>NW_028290602.1:0-12500 GCF_965113065.1 Corylus avellana
ATCCAAGAAACAGAAAAAATAGGATCTATCAGACCAGACCCTGATTGGTAAATAATCCAATAACCATCCTTCCTTTTTTGGAGTAGTTAAAAAATACTATGATGGCTCCGTTGCTTTATATTTATATATTTTATTTATTTAGTCTTTTATTCAGCAATCCCAAAGTTTCTTTTTTTTTGTATTCTTTCATAACATAATTAGCCTTCTGGCGTGAAAACAAAAAAGTTTGTGACGCTGCAAGAGATTTCCGATAGATCAGATAAAATCGGAAATGCCCCTTATCTCATACTACTCTTTCAATATATAATCTAATAGTTTTTGAATTTTGAAAAAAAAAAAGATTTCTCATATCGAATTCAAAATGCCATGCTATTATTACTTAATAGTCATATTTCATATCGCGAAGGCATAGTCTTCTTTTTTCTCTCAAATACAAAACTCATTGGCGCCGAGCATGAGGGAATGCTAGACGTTTGGTAATTTCTCCTCCGACCAGAATAAAAGATCCCATTGAAGCGGCTAATCCCATGCATATTGTCTGTACATCTGGTCGTACAAATTGCATAGTATCATAAATAGCTACTCCGGGTATTACCCACCCTCCGGGAGAGTTCATAAACAAATACAGATCTTTGATATCATCCTCTATACTAAGATATACCATAAGACCAATAAGTTGATTCGAGATCTCGCTATCAACCTCTTGGCCTAAAAAAAGTAATCTTTCTCGATAAAGTCGGTTGATTAGGATAAAATTGTATCCTTAGGAACCGTACGCGCACCTTTTGATGCATACGGTTTACCAAAAATCGCGAAAAAAAAGAATCAATGTGTAGATTACAGCCCTCATCTTTTTTCATAGTGGGCTCCTTCTAACAAAGGGCTTTTTTCTTCTATTTTTCAAGAAAGATTAGTTTTGGTCTGTTTACTTTACCTATAAATAAAAAGAAATAGATAAAAGTAATCTACTAAACTTATCGAACGAACTTCTCATTGATTTATTGTTTCATCGAGATCGAATCCAAATCACGATGTCATTTTCTTGTTCCGGAATGGGCTTCTTCAATTTTTTTAGGTTTATGCTCTACTCCGAGTAAAGATCGGCCCGATTTTGATTTGCACATATAGGGCAAATGCCCCAATACCACGTGTTTTTGCTATGGCTTTTTTTTTTATTTATTTCATGTCTTCTGCCAAATATTCAATGTATTCGTTATATTACTCGATTGCTTAAACAGTTTGAGATCGCTCCTGTTTATAATATGATAAAAATAGATATATTACCAATTGGGTTTTTTCTAAACGGAGCCTGGATACTTCATTTTATTGGTCCAATTGAGCCAACTATAAATTATTCTAAACCATAAATTATTCTAATTGATAATATTAATCTGGATACCCCCTCCAAAAAACAAAATAAATATAATTGCACTTCACGCTCCAAATTTTTGATGATTCAATCAATCTTTCTTGGGCGAAAGAGAGGATATCTCGATCGGGGGAGAGAATGGGGAAATCCCATGTGACCCAATATATCTGACAAGTCGCACTATACGTCAACCCAAGATGCATCTTCCTCCCCGGGACTTCGAAAAGGTACTTTTGGAACACCAATAGGCATTAAATGAAAGAAAAAAAGAATTAAGTACTATATCTTACTTTGATGTGGAAGCGTAAAAATGGGTTTATTGTCTTAATAAGATTAGCCTTTATCATAGTTTATCCAAAAATTGAATAAGTTCATAAAATAAAAAAAAAAAGAAGACAGAATGACTATGACTAAAGAAGAAAATTTTTAAGAATGGGTCTTTTGAATGATATGAACAAATATGTATGCTTTCACTCATAGAAAATGAAAGCGGGATCCCGCCCCCCTACCATTGCGTATTGGTACTTATCGGGTATAGAATAGATCTGCTTCTGTTTGTTCCTACAAACAGAACTCTTCCATTATTACTAATATAATAGAACAAATCTTAATCCTTTCCTCGAGATAATCTACTGAAAAGGGGAGGTCCATAGCATAGTTTTTTCCAATGCAATAAAGTTACATAGTGTCTATTTTTCGTTGATAAAGGGGTATTTCCATGGGTTTGCCTTGGTATCGTGTTCATACCGTCGTATTGAATGATCCGGGTCGTTTGCTTTCTGTCCATATAATGCATACAGCTCTAGTTGCTGGTTGGGCCGGTTCGATGGCTCTATATGAATTAGCGGTTTTTGATCCCTCTGACCCTGTTCTTGATCCAATGTGGAGACAGGGTATGTTTGTTATACCTTTCATGACTCGTTTAGGAATAACCAATTCATGGGGCGGTTGGAGTATCACAGGAGGGACTATAACGAATCCGGGTATTTGGAGTTACGAAGGTGTGGCCGGTGCACATATTGTGTTTTCTGGCTTGTGCTTTTTGGCAGCTATTTGGCATTGGGTGTATTGGGATCTAGAAATATTTTGTGATGAACGCACGGGAAAACCTTCTTTGGATTTACCTAAGATTTTTGGAATTCATTTATTTCTTTCAGGACTGGCTTGTTTTGGGTTTGGCGCATTTCATGTAACGGGGTTGTATGGTCCTGGAATATGGGTGTCCGATCCTTATGGACTAACCGGAAGGGTACAATCTGTAAATCCAGCGTGGGGTGTGGAAGGTTTTGATCCTTTTGTTCCGGGAGGAATAGCCTCTCATCATATTGCAGCAGGGACATTGGGCATATTAGCAGGTCTATTCCATCTTAGTGTCCGCCCGCCCCAACGTCTATACAAAGGATTACGTATGGGAAATATTGAAACCGTCCTTTCCAGTAGTATCGCTGCTGTTTTTTTTGCCGCTTTTGTTGTTGCTGGAACTATGTGGTATGGTTCAGCAACTACCCCGATTGAATTATTTGGTCCCACCCGGTATCAATGGGATCAGGGATACTTCCAGCAAGAAATATATCGAAGAGTTGGTGCTGGGCTAGCCGAAAATCAAAGTTTATCAGAAGCTTGGTCTAAAATTCCTGAAAAATTAGCTTTTTATGATTACATCGGCAATAATCCGGCAAAGGGGGGATTATTCAGAGCGGGCTCAATGGACAACGGGGATGGAATAGCTGTTGGTTGGTTAGGACACCCTATCTTTAGAGATAAAGAAGGGCGTGAACTTTTTGTACGTCGTATGCCTACTTTTTTTGAAACATTTCCGGTTGTTTTGGTAGACGGAGATGGAATTGTTAGAGCCGATGTTCCTTTTAGAAGGGCAGAATCGAAGTATAGTGTCGAACAAGTAGGTGTAACTGTGGAGTTCTATGGCGGCGAACTGAATGGAGTCAGTTATAGTGATCCTGCTACTGTGAAAAAATATGCTAGACGTGCTCAATTGGGAGAAATTTTTGAATTAGATCGCGCTACTTTGAAATCCGATGGTGTTTTTCGTAGCAGTCCAAGGGGTTGGTTTACTTTTGGACATGCTTCGTTTGCTCTGCTCTTCTTCTTCGGACACATTTGGCATGGTGCTAGAACCTTGTTCAGAGATGTTTTTGCCGGTATTGACCCGGATTTGGATGCTCAAGTAGAATTTGGAGCATTCCAAAAACTTGGGGATCCGACTACAAAAAGACAAGCAGTCTGATACAAGATTGATTTCTTACTTCTCACCTTTATCTTTGTGATTTAACATAATTTAACATAAATAGGGTATCGGATAAATCTTGATTTGAATTGCTGCCTTTTCTTTGACTATTTCTCTTTAGTTATCCGGGAGACGATCCAAAATAAACAGGTATGGAAGCTATAATTGTAAACCGCAATCGAATCTATGGAAGCATTGGTTTATACATTCCTCTTAGTCTCGACTTTAGGAATAATCTTTTTCGCTATCTTTTTTCGGGAACCGCCTAAAGTTCCAACTAAAAAGATGAAATGATTTTTTATTATCTCATTTATTATCTCAATTGAAGTAATGAGCCTCCCATATTGGGAGGCTCATTACTTCAACTAGTCTCCGTGTTCCTCGAATGGATCTCGTAGTTGTTGAGAGGGTTGCCCAAAAGCAGTATATAAGGCGTACCCAGTAAAACTTACAAGTAAAACCAGATATAGAGATGGCAACTAAGGTTGCTGTTTCCATTATTATATAGTTTTAATATAATTTTAAGACCACAACGGATCTATGATAAGATCATTTATTTACAATATAATGGTATACAAAGTCAACGGCTCTCAATGAATACAAAATAGGATTTATGGCTACACAAACCGTTGAGGATAGTTCGAGATCTGGTCCAAGACGAACTATTATAGGGGATTTATTGAAACCATTGAATTCGGAATATGGTAAAGTAGCTCCCGGTTGGGGAACTACTCCTTTGATGGGTATCGCAATGGCTCTATTTGCGATATTCCTATCTATTATTTTGGAGATTTATAATTCTTCCATTTTACTGGACGGAATTTCAATGAATTAGATTCACAAGAACTACTAAATAGCTTTTCAATACAAAACAAAGTGAAGCATTTAGATCGTTTTTAGTCCATTCTATTTTTTGGTAGTTCGACCGTGGAATTTCTTTGTTTCTGTATTTCCGGAATATGAGTGTGTGACTTGTTATAATTGATCCTATGGATACTACAGAAATCGGCTCTGTCATCTTGATACAGATGGTTTTACCTCGTCGGATATTCATTCTAGTATCAGGAACGCGCGGAATATATGAAATAGATTACAAACTATTATAACTATGATTCATATTTAATATTCAGACCTCGTGTGCCGGACTCCAAAAAAGAATTAACCAAAAAGAGTTAAAAAAGGAGGGTTAGAAGTTAAAAATCGAAAGGTTTTTATTCTTTTTCCCGTTTATGCTTTTCTTTTTTTAATTAAAGGACAAACCTTTCTTTGGATTTTTATTCATTATATCTATTCATTGAATAAGTGATGATCCACCGATTCTTACTCAGGGAATTTTTGGACTTAGTTTGAGGGTTTTATTGAATCATCGTGGTTGTAGTATGAATCTGAGGTTTTAATCGATTCATAGGGTCTTAACAAGAGAATTCCTATCAATAATAAAGAAAACAGAAGTAAAGCCGCATTACACACAAATAAAAATAGGTAAATAGAAGATTCAAGAGGCCTGTAACGATCAACATAAAGACGAATGAGCCAACTTGATATTTTGGCATTATAACCACAAAGAAGAGCTTTCAGATTTTTATTCTTTCGTATCTTCAGAGAAAGATTGAATCATAGGATTAAAGAAGTTTCAAACTTTCTATTACACATATCCGTTATAGCCAGTATTTGGGTGTTTCTGTTTGAGCCGTACGAGATGAAATTCTCATATACGGTTCTCGGAGGGGGAATTCCTTGAGTTTACCTATCTCAATAAAGTCTATGATTGGTTTGAAGAACGTCTTGAGATTCAGGCGAATTGCAGATGATATAACTAGTAAATACGTTCCTCCGCATGTCAATATTTTTTATTGTTTAGGCGGAATTACGCTTACTTGTTTTTTAGTACAAGTAGCTACGGATTTGCTATGACTTTTTACTATCGCCGACGTTACTGAGGCTTTTGCTTCTGTTCAATATATAATGACAGAAGCGAACTTTGGTTGGTTAATCCGATCAGTTCATCGATGGTCGGCAAGTATGATGGTCCTAATGATGATCTTGCACGTATTTCGCGTGTATCTCACCGGCGGTTTTAAAAAACCTCGTGAATTGACTTGGGTTACAGGTGTGGTTCTGGCTGTATTGACCGCATCTTTTGGGTGTGACTGGTTATTCCTTGCCTCGGGATCAAATTGGTTATTGGGCAGTAAAAATTGTACGGGCGTACCGGAAGCTATTCCTGTATAGGATCGCCTTTGGTAGAGTTATTACGCGGAAGTGCTAGTGTAGGACAATCCACTCTGACTCGTTTTTATAGTTTACACACTTTTGTATTACCTCTGCTTACTGCCGTATTTATGTTAATGCACTTCCCAATGATACGTAAACAAGGCATTTCTGGTCCTTTATAGAGAATAAAGAAGATAATATAGATCATAGATATTTGTAATCAGTCATTTATCACTTCACTCAGGGTAGGAACAATAGGATTTCTTGCTATAAATATGGATTATTGAAAGAATAAAACATGTATTTTGGATATTTCCCTTCAACCCCACAAAATTGTATTATTTATTTGACATTAATGGTTGAAGTGAATTCTCCGAAGAGAAAATGGATTATGGGAGTGTGTGATTTGAACTATTGATTAGTCCGTGCAGATATATTTCTTATCTGCCACATTTGTTTGAATTCACAACTAAATAAATGTGTCTTTGTTCCAACCACCGCGTAAGCCCCATACAGAGGATAGGCTGGTTCACTTGAAGAGAATCTTTTCTATGATCATACTTGATCATGTTGTGCGTGAACAGGCTCCGTAAGATCCAGTAGAATAAGTGATGTGGTATAATACAGATTCTGTTTTATCTATTTCACTTACTTAATAGTATGAAAATGCATTCATTTCTTTTGCATTGACTCGATTTATGATATATGTACTATCGGAGTGAAACAAGGGATCTAAAGAAGAACAGAGGCTAGACTCTATTAGTAACAAGTAAATTCTTTGTATGTAAAAAGTCTCGATATTTTTTATTTTTGGGGAATAAAATAAAATCGCAAGGTCTGAGACGACCCAGAAAGCACTTGATCATGGTCAACTTTGTAAGCCCTACTTGGGTATTGAGCATTTACCTGTAAGAACTGAATTACTTGCATTCGTTTGACTTGTGCTCGAGCCGGATGATGAAAAATTATCATGTCCGGTTCCCTCGGGGGATGGATCCATAAAAATTCACCTATCCCAATAACAAAAAAACCTGACTTGAACGATCCTGTATTAAGAGCTAAATTGGCTAAAGGTATGGGTCATAATTATTATGGAGAACCCGCATGGCCCAACGATCTTTTATATATTTTTCCAGTAGTAATTCTAGGCACTATTGCATGTAACGTAGGCTTAGCGGTTCTAGAACCATCAATGATTGGTGAACCTGCGGATCCATTTGCAACTCCTTTGGAAATATTGCCTGAATGGTATTTCTTTCCCGTATTTCAAATACTTCGTACAGTGCCCAATAAGTTATTGGGTGTTCTTTTAATGGTTTCAGTACCCGCGGGATTATTAACCGTACCTTTTTTGGAGAATGTTAATAAATTCCAAAATCCATTCGTCGTCCAGTAGCGACAACTGTCTTTTTGATTGGTACCGCAGCAGCCCTTTGGTTGGGTATTGGAGCAACATTACCTATTGATAAATCCTTAACTTTAGGTCTTTTTTAATGGATTCAATTGTGAAATAATTATGAAATAAAATATCACGACATATGTATCTAGGGAATAGTCGCTTCAAAGTGAATTCTCCTAGATACATCTATTCAATTTCATTTTGGATTTATTCTGAGTATATGGATTGTTCTAAAGATTCAAAACCCATTGGATTTCAAATTTATACCAAATGATTTTCTATTTCTAGAATGTCCAATATATGTTTTATGTCTTCTATGCGAAAATGTTTCATTTTCATAAAGTCGTCTTGACTTTTATTTAAAAGGTCCAATAGGGTATGTATATTGGACCTTTTGAGGCAATTATAAATCCTAGGAGGCAATTCTGATTGGTCTATAAAAATAGATTTCAATGCTATTTCTTTTTGATTTTTCTTTAGTTTAGTCAATCTATCATGAAAAGTAAAAAGGGGTAAAGGAACTTTGTGTTGATTGTTTTCTAAATGTAATTTATCTTCTTCCGCATGTAAAAAAGGAATAAATAACTCAATCAAATTCCGTGAGGCTTCATGAAGTGCTTCTTTAGGAGTTAAACTTCCATTTGTCCATATTTCGAGAAAAAGTATCTCTTGTTTTTCATTCCCATTTACATAAGAATGAATACTATGGTTTGCATTTCGAACAGGCATGAATACAGCGTCTATAGGATAACTTCCGTCTTGAGAGTTATTTGGTGTTTTTATACGATATCCGCGATTCCTCTCGATTTGTAATTCAATATACAAATTAATTGGTTCCGTTAGTTTAGCTATGTGCTGTGTATTATCAACAATTTCCACAGAAGGTGGTAAGATGATGTCTTGAGCAGTTACAGATCGGGGACCCTTGACACAAATAGACGCGCCACGAATTCCATACAGATTACTTCTCAATACAATTTCTTTCAAATTCATTAAAATTTCATGTACTGATTGATTCTTGAATACCTACTATGGTAGAATATTCATGTGGTATTTTCTCAGATTTTGCGCGTGTGATACATGTTCCTTCTATTTCTCCAAGCAAAGCTCTTCGCATTGCAATGCCTATTGTATCGGCTTGACCTTTCAGAAGTGGAGACAGAATAAAGCGTCCATAATATAGACGCTTACTATCTGCTCTTGATTCAATACACTTCCATTGTAGTGTCCGAGTCGATACTATTACTTTCTCTCGAACCATAGTAATATTTTTATTTGATCAAACCATTAAATTATTTATTTTATTTCTCTTGAAATGTTTTGTTTATTTTACACACGCCTTTTTTTAGGGGGCCTACACCCATTATGTGGCATAGGGGTTACATCTCGTATGAAACTTAATATTATACCACTTCTACGAATCGCCCCTTAATGCCGCATCTCTTCCGAGACCGGGGCCTTTTATCATGACTTCTGCTCGTTGCATACCTTGATCCACTACTGTCCGAATAGCATTTCCTGCTGCAGTTTGGGCGGCAAACGGTGTCCCTCTCCTTGTACCCTTGAATCCACAAGTACCAGCAGAGGACCAAGAAATTACCCGACCTCGTACATCTGTAACAGTCACAATGGTATTGTTGAAACTTGCTTGAACATGAATAACTCCCTTTGGTATTCTACGCGCACTCTTACGTAAACCAATACGCCCATTCCTACGTGAACCAATTCTTGGTACAGGTTTTGCCATATTTTTATCATCTCATAAATATAAGTCAGAGATATATGGATATATCCATTTCATGTCAAAACAGATCCTTTCTTCTTTTTTTTTTGTATATCTGGTACCTTTTGTATACCCAGTACCTTAGAGAGTCTCTTTTATTTTAGAAAGATTATCCCTGTCTTTGTTTATGTCTCGGGTTGGAACAAATTACTATAATTCGTCCCCGTCTACGGATCAGACGACATTTTTCACAATTTTACGAACAGAGGCCCTTATTTTCATATTTGTCATTCCTTAACTTAATTTTGAATTTATTTATTGGAAGAAAATAAGTTTCTTGAAATTTTTAATTTTCGAATTGTATCCCTTCGAAAGAAATATTGAAGTTGAAAAAAAATCAACTAATCGTTTGAATCCTTGTTTCAGAGTCTATAAATTATATGCCCTTTGGTTGAATCATAACGACTTATTAAAATTTTTACTCTATCTTCCAGTAGTATACGTATAAAATTACGCCGAATCCTTCCTGAACCATAACCTAGAATCCGATCTTCATTATCTAACCGAATCTTAATATACCATTCGGAAGTGATTCAGTAATTAAACTTCCATGAATCCATTTTTATTCTTTTATTCCAGGTAAAACCTCTTTGAAGTATTAACTAATGTAGGAGTAGAGTGAGATTAGAAACCCGCTCTTTATCTTTTTTTTTTCACAAATAAATAGTAAAGTTCCATATCTAAGTTGGATATAAGAAAGCTTACCATATATAACACAAGATTTCTCCGCCAATTCTTTCTAGTCGGGCCTCTCGGTCCGTTATTATACCCCGAGAAGTAGAAAGAATTACAATCCCCATCCCGCCTAAAATTCTAGGAATTCGTTGATAGTTCGAATAGATTCGTAGACCGGGTCGACTGATCCGTTTTAAATTTAAAACAGTTTTATAGGGCCCTTTCCTATTCCTTCTATGTCGTAGGGTTAAAACCAACAAATATTTGTTGCTTTCTTGATGTTTCCTCACGTTTTCAACAAAACCTTCTCTTAACAGTATTTTAACAAGGTTTTCGGTGATGTTAGTAGATGGTATTCGAACCGTTCCCTTTCTATTCATGTCAGCATTGCGTATAGAAGTTATTATATCAGCAATAGTGTCTTTACCCATGATAAACTAAAATTATTGTTGCCCCCGAATTTTGATATAATCAACATGCTTTTTTTCTTTATATATATATTTTTATGAATTGTTAAAGATATATGCGTGAGACAAATCTACTGATTAATTTTATCTATTTTATTCAAATGTTATAACTATATTATAGTCTCGTCTTTATTATACTTATAGTACTTCGGGCGCTAAATGAAACTATTTTAGTGAAATTTAACTGTCTCAATTCCCGTGCGATCGCACCAAAAATTCTAGTTCCTTTTGGATTTCCCTCTTGATCAATAACAACCGCAGCATTGTCATCATATCGTAGTATCATACCGTTGTCACGTTTGAGTTCTTTACAAGTACGTACAATTACAGCTCTGATCACTTCAGATTTTTCTAAAGGTGTATTTGGTATTGCTTCCTTGATTACAGCAACAATAACGTCACCAATATGAGCATATCGTCGATTACTAGCTCCTATAATTCGAATACACATCAATTCTCGGGCCCCGCTGTTATCCGCTACATTTAAATGGGTTTGAGGTTGAATCATATCATTTTTTTTAATTTGCTCTTTTGATGCAAAGGGGCGAAGTAAAAAAAAAGAAATATTGTTTGTCCAAAATAAATAAAAAAAAAGAAATCTACAATTGTTTTTTTTATTCCAAAGACCTCTTTCCTTTGGTTTTACATTCCTATCCTGAAATAATGAATTGAGTTCGTATAGGCATTTTGGATGCCGCTATTGAAATAGCCTTTCTGGCTATATTTTCTGCTACTCCGCCCATTTCATAAAGTATTCTACCCGGTTTAACGATAGCCACCCAATATTCGGGAGATCCTTTCCCTGAACCCATACGCGTTTCCGCGGGTCTTACTGTAACTGGTTTGTCTGGAAATATACGTACCCATATTTTTCCACCTCGGCGCACATTTCGTGTCATTGCTCGCCGCCCTGCTTCTATTTGTTTAGATGTGATCCACGCGGGTTCAAGTGCCTGAAGAGCATATCTACCGAAGCAAATACAATTACCTCTATAAGATATTCCTTTCATTCTTCCTCTATGTTGTTTACGGAATCTGGTTCTTTTGGGGTTATAGTTGATGGTTGTTTATCAATTCATTCCATCTCTACTACAGAACCGGACATGAGAGTTTCTTCTCATCCAGCTCCTCACGAATGAAACAATTATAAAATAATATACATGTATTTAATGAATAATATACTGAATCGTGGGATTCATTGAGATTTTATCTAATCTATTATAAATTTGTATATCTTGTTTTGATAGTTTATATAATTAATTAAACTTAAATATATATTCTATTTTTCTATTTATAGTTATAGATAATTATTTTATAGATTATTTAGAGAATGTTATAGATAATATAATGTCATTTTGTTATAACGAATCTTTATTTTATTTTGTCTTTTTTATTATCATATCGGATTGACCGAAATTTATAAATCTAATAAATAAAAACTTTCGCGGGCGAATGTTTACTCTTTCAATATCTATTTCAGTTGTAGGGCTATCCCATGACATGACCTTTCAGAATAAAAGTGGATTGGTCCCGGGTTTGTTCCGCCATCCTACCCAGTGAATCATTAGGATTCGTTTTCAATAGAATCTTATGCATCCACAGGTTTCGTCGTTCCCATCGCTTCTCAATTAATGGTTAGCCTGAATTCTACAATGGAGCTCCTAATGAAAATGAAATATGTTCTTGAGTCAATTTTCTCAGTCTTTATTGACTCGGGGCTCTTGATTTTTTTGTTCTATGAACAAACTCATCTAATTATAGATCAATCAAATTAGTATTGATGCTTTATTACACTATCCTTTATAAGATCACTCATAGACCTTACATATTGGAATCATATAGCATTGATATTCTTTTTCTCTCTTTCTCTCACCCTTCCATTTATCCGCATTTTTATTGTTATTGCTTCACAACTTATAATCAAATTTGTTTTTCTTTTTTTATTATGCAAAAAAAACTTTCCGTTGCTACAATGATATAACCAATATATCATATCGTGACCGGTTCTTTCTATCTAGATAATATGAAGCGATGAGTTGGTTATTAGTTCTATAGTTATTAGTTCATACTATGTATGGGCCGGTCCGTGTTTTTGAACCCTAACCCTAAAAAAACCAACGAGTCACACACTAAGCATAGCAATTATCTCAATATCAAAAAATTAATTGAATTTTTATTCAACCTTATAAATTGCCCATTTTTGTTTTTATTTAACATAAAAAGAATGAAAGAGTTTGTCATTTTTTTCTTTTTTTTGTATTGCCGATAGAACGTAAAGACAAGTCAAATAAAGGTTTATTCTTCCTCGTCTACAAATATCCAAATTTTGATGCCTAATACCCCATAGA
>NW_028290603.1:0-12500 GCF_965113065.1 Corylus avellana
GATCTCTTCTAGGAATTATTATAGATCTCAATTGATTCAACAATTGGATCATTGGAGTTATCGTATTATTGGTATAGGGTTTCTCTTTTTAACCATAGGTATTCTTTCGGGAGCAGTATGGGCAAATGAGGCATGGGGCTCATATTGGAATTGGGATCCGAAGGAAACTTGGGCATTTATTACTTGGACCATATTCGCGATTTATTTACATATTCGAACAAATAAGAATTTTGAAGGTGTAAATTCCGCAATTGTAGCCTCGATGGGATTTCTTTATAATTTGGATATGCTATTTTGGGGTCAATCTATTAGGAATAGGGCTACATAGTTATGGTTCATTTACACTAACGTCTAACTGAAGAAAGGACCTAACGAACACAAGCAAACATGGGACAGCATATATATATAAGAAAACATTGTGTAAGCCTTCGAGAACCTTTTGAATCAAAGTAGTGATTCAAAAGGTTCTTACAAAGGCCAAACAAATCTGGTTAAAAGTCTAATTCATTTTTTTATTTTTAACTTAAGTTTAACTTAAACTTAAGAGAAGAAAAAATACTTATTATTTTATTGTTTTTTTTTAAATTGTACAACGAATTTTTTAAAACATCCTAATATTATTTCTTATTTATTATTATAGTATAGCATTAGTATAGGATTGCTGTTTGATTTTTATTTATTCATGAAAATTATCTATAAAAATAGATAGATATAATATCTTCGACCTTGTCAACTGATAGTGAGAAAACGAAATCCGGATAAATACCAATACCTATTACTGGTAAAAGGATAGAGATCGAAACAAATAACTCTCGCGGTCCAGAATCAAAAAAATAAGAGTTTGGAGCATTAAAAAACTTGTATCCATAGAACATTTGGCGTAACATAGATAATGAATAAATAGGAGTTAATATCATTCCAATTGCCATTACAAATGTAATTAGTATTTTTGTTATTAAAAAAAATTTTTTGGCTGGTAATTAGTCCCAAAAATACTATTAATTCTGCAACAAAACCACTCATCCCCGGTAATGCAAGGGAAGCCATCGATAAGATACTGAAAGTCGTGAATATTTTCGGAACCGGGATCGCCATTCCGCCCATTTCGTCGAGATAAACAAGACGTATTCTATCAAACTCGTTCCCGCCAAGAAAAAAAGTGCAGCGCCAATAAAGCCATGAGAGATTATTTGTAAAATGGCTCCATTGAGGCCCATATCACTTATAGAGCCAATTCCTATAATTATGAAACCCATATGAGATATGGAGGAATAGGCTATTCTTTTTTTTAAATTACGTTGACCGGGAGATGCTGAAGCTGCATAGATTATTTGAATTGTGCCTACTATAATCAACCAGGGAGCAAATAGAGAATGAGCGCGGGGCAATAATTCCATATTAATCCGAACCAATCATACGCTCCCATTTTTAATAAATTCCGGCTAGAAGCATACAAGTACTGTAATGTGCCTCTCCATGGGTGTCTGGTAACCATGTATGTAAAGGTATAATTGGTGATTTGACAGCAAAAGCAATAAGAAATCCAATATAGAATATTATTTCCAGTGCTACTGGATAAGATTGATTCGCTGATGTTTCAAAATTTAATGTTGGTTCATTGGAACCATATAAACCGATACCCAGAACTCCCATTAAGAAAAAAACGGAACTTCCCGCAGTGTACAAAATAAACTTTGTGGCTGAATACAAACGTTTCTTTCCCCCCCACACGGATAGAAGTAGATAAACGGGAATTAATTCTAACTCCCACATGATGAAAAAGAGTAAAAGGTCTCGAGAAGAAAATGATCCTATTTGGCCGCTATACATTGCTAACATCAGGAAATGGAATAATCGGGAATCTCGAGTAACCGGCCGAGCCGCTAAAGTAGCTAAAGTGGTGATAAATCCTGTCAGCAAAATAGGTCCTATAGAAAGTCCATCTATTCCCAATCTCCAGTAAAAATCAAAAAAATTGATCCATTTATAATCCTCCGTCAGTTGCATTAATCGATCGTCCAATTGGAAATGATAATAGAAGGCATAAGTTATTAGAAGGAGTTCCAGAGCACATATGAGTATAGTATACCCCCTTATTACCTTATTTCCTCTATGAGGGAGAAAGAAAATTAAAGAACCCGCGAATATTGGCAAAACTACCACTATTGTTAACCAAGGAAAATAATTCGTAGTAAAAACAAGATACACTTGGGCCAGAAAAATCCGTGCTCGAAAAAAGATATTCTATTTTTTTTTTATTTTATTTTTTCGAGCAGGGGGATTTTTGTCGGTAAAAAAAATGAATGTATTCAGGTGGGATTTGTGAAAGGAATCAATAAGCTAGGCCCATGCTTCGAGTTGTTTCATGCCATAAATAAACTCGAACACTCAAGTAATCCGTTGGACAGGCGGGATTCACATCTCTTACAACCAACACAGTCTTCTGTTCTTGGAGCAGAAGCAATTTGTTTAGCTTTACATCCGTCCCAAGGTATCATTTCTAATACATCTGTGGGGCAGGCTCGGACACATTGAGTACACCCTATACACGTATCATAAATCTTTACTGAATGTGACATTGGATATATAAATTTTTGAACATCATAAGTTTTCGATCTAGTAAACTTGTAAATGAATTATACATATATTTAGTATTTAGACACCAGATGAATCAATGATTTACCAGAATTTTTATAATTAATCTGCTTCCGGATCGGCTCATGCGAGAGGTCCAAGATCCTTTGATTTATTGCATTTTTTGTAAACACGATCAATACATTATGTACCATCCATGTTAATTCGACTATATAAATATTATAATTTATATGATTAATACTGCTTATTAATACAATACTACTTATTCAACAAATTTTGATTGATTGATACGAGTTGATTTTCTGTTACGATAAATTGCGGAAACAATAGCTGGTCCAATAGCTGCTTCAGCGGCTGCAATAGCTATAACAAAAATTGAAAAAATATTTCCTTTAATTGGCGACTATCAAAAAAATCAGAAAATGTTACAAAATTTATATTAACTGCATTCAGTATAAGTTCAAGACACATAAGGGCTCTAACCATATTTCGACTTGTGATCAATCCATAGATACCGATAGAAATAAATAGGCACTCACAACAAGTACATGTTCGAGCATCATTGACCAACTCCTTATCAATTTCGATTTATTTCAAGATAAAAAACAATTTAATGGGTTCAACTGACTAGATAGAATATAAAAAGTTTGTAATAGATTGAATAAAAGAATTTCTATTTATATTTTATACATAAACAATCTTCAAATAAAATTGAAGTGAGGGGAAATGGATGTGATAACACAGAACAAAGTTTAATTTGTATTTAGGTTATTAGATTAGTTCGAAAGATTTCTTACTGGCGAGCCACAGCAATTGCACCTATCAAAGCAGCTAAAAGAATTATCGAAATGAGTTCAAATGGAAGAAAAAAAATCTGTTGATAAATGAATTCCAATTTGTTGACTGTTACTTATCAAATCTTGCTCTATAATCTGGTTTGATCTTGTAGTCCAAATATCCCGTACCATGACGTATCCAGAATAGTAGTCATTAGTGAAACAAAAATACCTGTACAAACCAACAAAGTAACCCCCTCTCCAACGGTCCAAAGATTAAAATCTTTGTAATATTCTGAACCATTCATGAACATGACAGCAAATATGATTAAAATATTTATGGCCCCCACGTAAATAAGGAGCTGTGCGGCAGCTACAAAATGAGAGTTTGATAGAATATAGAATAAAGATATACAAACAAGAACCAGTCCCAACGAAAAAGCAGAATAAATTGGGTTGGTAAGTAATACTACTCCTACACCTCCTAATATAAGACTGGATCCCAAAAAGACTAAAAGAAATCATGTATCGGTCCGGGCAAATCCATTATATGTAAAGAGATAAATAAATCGAAATTTTTTTCATGACCTTATTGACCTCACCAGGAAAAATTTTTTTCTGAAAAGTTCTTATCTTAATTGAATTAAATCTAAATGCTAAGGAATGTGAATTGATGTAGGTATAGTTCTTGGACTAATATCATTCTTTATCTTAAAGAGTGGTTCGAAACTATATATATTTATATTTAGATTTCTAAATGATTACAGATATATTCATATTCAGAGATTTTCAATCCAAATTAAAGCACAAACCAACTAATCAATAGTTGAAATTTGTAGTTAGTGACTAAACAAAATAAACAAAAGAAACGGCATTTATTTCGATCAAAACGGAACTTACTAATTGGAAATTACTCTTTATCTTTAATCAAAGGATTTACTTATATATCTTTTTTTTTATTTACTTATTTTTTTTTAGGTGAATTTAAAATTGTTCGAATTGGTATAATCGTCAATTACTGATATTGGTAAACGACCCAAGGCAATTTGATTATAATTCAATTCGTGACGATCATAAGTAGAAAGCTCATATTCTTCAGTCATTGATAAACAATTTGTTGGACAATACTCAACACAGTTACCACAAAATATACAGATTCCGAAATCAATACTGTAATTAAGCAACCGTTTCTTTCGAATATTTAGTTTCCAAATTTCCAATCAACAACAGGTAAATCTATAGGGCATACACGAACACATACTTCACAAGCAATGCATTTATCAAACTCAAAATGTATTCGACCGCGGAAACGTTCTGATGTGATTAATTTTTCATAGGATATTGAATCGTTACAGGTAAACGATTTGCATGGGATAGGGTAATCATGAAACTTTGACCAATGTACCTTGCAGCTCGTACTGTTTGTTGACCATAATTCATGACCCCAGTTACCATAGGGAACATATTGTAAATATCTATGAATATTTTTATGTTTGTTTCTTTCTCTTGTTTGAGACAAGCCACAAATTGAGAATATAGTATTCCTTTACAGTGAAAGAAGTTGGAAAGAAGTTGTTAATAATAGATTACCAAGAGAAATAGGTAAAAGAAATTTCCATCCCAGATTTAATAGTTGGTCTATTCTTAGCCTAGGTAAAGTCCATCTTGTTGTGATAGAAATGAACAAGAACAAATAAGTTTTGGCTAATGTAATAAAGATACCAATTGTCGTTCCAAAGACCCAGCGTGTTTTATTTATTTCAAAAAGATCAGAAACGAATATGTACGGAATAGAAATATTCCAACCGCCAAGTAAAGAACTGTTACAAATAATGAAGAAACTAATAGGTTTAGATAGGAAGCAACATAAAATAAACCAAATTTGATGCCCGAATATTCGGTTTGATAACCTGCTACTAATTCTTCTTCTGCTTCTGGTAAATCAAAAGGTAATCTCTCACATTCTGCTAGGGAAGAAATTAGAAAAACGATAAACCCTATAGGTTGACGCCACAAATTCCATCCCCAAAAACCATATTTTGATTGAGCCTCAACTATATCAACTGTACTTAAACTGTTAGATAATCATAGTAGGTGATAACATCACTGTTACCATCGCTATTTCAGAACCGTACATGAGATTTTCACCTCATACGGCTCCCCTGGGGCCATAAATAAATCTAAGGACCGAGTCGGTATTATTTATCTTGCTATATTTATAGGATAAATAGGTTCCAAATCTAGCAAAGGCCCTGAATTAGACCGCTTAAATTCTGTCTGTTATATAATAATAAATAAAAAAAACTACGTCTGAATCGATCTTATCCTTTATTTAATAAATTTAATAAATAATTTAAATTCTTATTTGTTAAGTAATAACTTTTAGTCTTCAATAAAATACTGCTTGTAGAAATATCAATAACCCGTCGTTTTCAATTATGAAAAATAATTAGACATTCTATTAGTTTAGTTGATGAATTATGACACTAATTTTATCTCCATGACTATGTATATAGGAAAGAAAGAATAAAATAAAAGAATAAAAAAAAGATCTCTCTTTTTTTTTGTAATTCTATTTTTTCTATTTTTTTTTCATTCCTATTCTTCTTTCTTTTATTAAAAAGAAAATGGGGATTCTAAGAAAAAGGGGGAGCTTACAAAATAAAGGATTATTTCGTTTCCGATAGTCATTTATTTTAATTGGTGGATAGGAGTATACTCTGGATCGGAATCGTGGGGAGTACTGCCTGATCATTTCTACTAACTTAAAGCCCCAATTAGTATTCTTTTTATATTATGTGTAAATGTCCTTTGGGATAAATTACATAATCACTATTACTAATCCTTTGCGTAGTTTGGCATTTCTAACCATCCACTCATTTTTGCTAAACCCCCCGCTTTATGGTAATGCAAACAAATGTTAGTAAAAACCGAATAGGGTTGATTTTTTTGAACCCGCTTCAAGCTAGGATGACATGACTAATCAACCAATCTTGGGGTAAACGGTTTCTTCTTCTTCTGTTTATTTATGCTCAACTCTTTAATTCTTCTTATACATCGAAGACGAGACTCAATAATTTTACTGCAAATATATATTATATAGCTGTTTTCTTTCACTCATATAACTATATAATTTAATATAATTTAATTCATTAATCCAAAATCCAAATAATGAATTAAAAATGAAGATATCTATGCAATTTATTTCAACTCTTTTTCTATAACGACTAGAAAGAAAGGAATAGGGAAAAGTTTATGTTTCAACGAATCGCACGTAGAGCTATTGATAATACACATAGGGTTAATGGTATTTCATAACTAATCGATTGAGCAGCAGCTCGTAGACCACCTAAAAAGGAATATTTATTATTTGAACCATATCCTGACATAAGAAGTCCAATGGGAGCAATACTTGAAACCGCAATCCATAAAAAAACCCCGATATTGAGATCGGATAAAACAAGGCGATAGTCAAAAGGAATTACTGAATAACTTAGTAGAATTGATATGACTGCTATGGATGGTCCGATACTGAATAAACGAGTATCTCCTCTAGATGGAAGAAGATTCTCTTTGAAAAGTAGTTTTGTCCCATCTGCTAGAGCTTGAAGAACTCCCAAAGGACCGGCGTATTCGGGTCCAATACGTTGTTGCAGCCCTGCGGATATTTCTCTTTCTAACCATACAATTACTAGTACGCCTATTGTGATTCCCAATACAAGAGTCAAAATAGGAACAAGCACCCATATAATTCCATAGACCTCTTTTAAGGATTCCACTCTGTAAAAAGAATTGATATCTTGTATTTCCGTTGTATCAATTATCATTTCAACGATCAACTTCTCCCATAATGATATCTATGCTACCTAGTATTGTCATAATATCAGCCAATTTCATTCTTTTAACTAACTGAGGAAGAATTTGCAAATTGATAAAACCCGGCGGGCGAATTTTACATCTCCAAGGAAAACCACTCTGATCCCCTATCAGAAAAATTCCCAATTCGCCCTTTGGGGCTTCGACTCTCACATAAAGTTCTTGTTTCGGCAATTCAAAAATAGGAGAAGGTTTTTTACTAATGAATCGATATTCAAAATCATGCCATTCTGGATACCTTTCTCTATCAAAGTATCGGATTTCTAAATTCTCATAGGGACCCCCAGGAATTCCTTCTAGAGCCTGTTGAATAATTTTTATGGATTCTGTCATTTCACCAATTCGGACTAAATAACGAGCTAATGAATCCCCTTCTTTTTGCCATTGGACTTCCCAATCCAATTCGTCGTAACACTCATAATGATCAACTTTACGAAGATCCCATTGTATTCCGGAAGCTCGCAGCATTGGTCCTGATAAACCCCAATTTATTACTTCGTCTCTACCAATAATTCCTACGCCCTCAACGCGTTCTAAAAAAATAGGATTTCGTGTAATAAGTTTTTGATATTCAGTAACTCCTGTAAAAAAATAATGGCAGAAATCCAAACATTTATCTATCCAGCCATAAGGTAGATCAGCCGCTACCCCTCCGATACGAAAATAATTATGCATCATTCTCATACCAGTGGCAGCTTCGAATAGATCATATATGAATTCTCTTTCTCTGAAAATATAGAAGAAAGGAGTTTGTGCACCAATATCTGCCATAAAGGGTCCGAGCCATAACAGATGAGAAGCTATACGACTCAATTCCAACATAATTACTCTGATATAACTGGCTCTTTTAGGTACTTGAATATTTCCTAACTGTTCTGGCCCATTTACAGTTATTGCTTCTGTGAACATAGTAGCTAAATAATCCCAACGAGTTACATAAGGCAGATATTGTACAATTGTTCGGTTTTCCGCAATTTTTTCCATTCCTCTGTGTAAATAACCCAATATTGGTTCACAGTCAATAACATCTTCACTGTCCAGAGTAACGATGAGTCGAAGAACACCATGCATTGACGGGTGGTGGGGGCCCATATTGACTATCATGAGATCTTTTCTTGTAGCTGGTATATTCATAAGTTTTTCCTCGATTCATTCTTCCGTGAATTGCGTAAAACGAAAAAAAAATTCATCAAAATTCAAGATCTAATAAATCAAATAATTAAAAATGACTCTTCAAATTAACGAAAAATTAAAAATTAACGAATTCTTGATTCCCGAATACCCAACCTATTAATTAAGTTTTTATAACGTACTCTATTTTTCTTTGACAAATAAGACAGCAGCCGTTGACGTTTTCCCAGAATTTTACGTAGACCTCTTTGAGATAAATAGTCTTTTCTGTGCAATTCCAAATGTGAAGTAAGTCGTCTTATTTTATTGGTGAAACTCAATACTTGGAATTCAACGGATCCCCTGTTTTCTTCTTTTTCTTCTTGCGAAATAATTGAGATGAATGAATTTTTTACCATAAATAGGAATCGCCCCTCTCTTTTTTTGAGATATTTTTATCGATATATATATATATTTCTTGATCAGTAATAATAATGCCACTCATTTGAATTTGATATACACAATAATCTTAATTTCGTTAAGAATTCTTAATTTTGTCAAATAAAATTACTTAATTTATTACTCAATAATCAATCCCATTTTAAAAATTGGATTCGGATAGGATATCCTATACAAAAGTATAGTCTATTTCTGTACTCACAAAAAAAAATAAACAATAATTTAGACTTAAAAAAAATCAGAAGATTTTGTTGATTCATTTTAGATCGAATTAATATAATGACTTTTCAATCGCGGATACATACGAATCCTTGTCATACTGAAACGACTGCCATTATTGGTATCAAACCAATAGCGATTCATACAAGCTAAATCTTCTAATCGATAATTGGGCCAAAGAAAGAACTTTAATTTAATTAGTTTATTTTTACCTCTATCAAGATTTTTTCTTTTATTCAACAAAACTTGATCGAAATTTGTTACCTTATTTCCATTGCATCCATTGCAAAATACTGTATTTCTATGGATATTGTTTCTATTCCTAGAATTGAAAAAAATTAGAATTCTCAATTCTCTACGATGCCTCGGGGATAAAATATTTTCAAGAACAAGCAAATCATAATGATTTTTGTCTCTATTTCCATTCATTTTTTGATGTATTGCAATGGATTCATAAAAATTCTTCTTATTTTTATCAACTAGGTATCTTTGATTAATTTGATGCTTACTCTTATGAACCAATGAAATACCTATGGTTTGATATATAATAAATTTTCCATCATTTTTTACAGACAGACGAACTGGTTCGATAATCAATATTCCCCTTTTCATCACTTCTGTAAGAGGTAAATCCTTATGGACTGTCATAATATCCAGATTAATTTCGTCCCTTTGAATAGCGGATATAACAATTTCTCTTGGATTTGTCATTCTAAGCAGGAGACAATATACTTTGATGTTATTGATGATTCTTTGATTTAAATAATCATTCCATCTCAATTGAAAATTAAAATACCTTTTTAGTAAGAGCTCAAGCTCTGCTTCTATTTTATTCCTGTATTGCTTTTTGTTTCTACGTTTTTTCATGTCTGATCCCGTATAATCTTCTTCAACATCTTTTTCTTTTTTTTTTTCTTGGTTTGAGAGAGCTGATTCAAGATCTGCTTGGTCCGCTAATTCTTTTTCTCCTTGATTTTTATTTTCTAATTCAAAAGTCTTTTTTTCATTCGATAATATAAAAATATCGCTTTTTTTCTTTCCAGTGATACTTTTATGTTTCTTAACATTTTTATTTACATTAAAATTGAAAAGAAGTAATTTGATTGGTATGACCCACGGTTTAATCTTATATGTATTATAAAGTATCACAAATTCTGGGAATAACCAAAGTTCTAGATTCGATATGGGACGACCTAGTATTTCTTCATTCATTCCCATCCAATCCACAAGAGGTTTTTTTTGATTGAATGGGTTAATTTTTTGATCTTGATGAATCGTGAAATAAAAAAGACCTTTCTTTTTCTTATCAATTTTATCGATTATTTGATAATTATTAACCCCAGTCTTAGTCTTAGTATTTTTATTTCTGTTGGTGACAGTATCAATATCGACCCAGGCCCCAATATCGGTCTTCTTTCTAAGACAAAAATTGAGAATTTTCCAATCAAAATATTTTCGATCCATATCTTTTTTTCTATCTATACTATCATCTTCTCCTAGATAATTATTGATAAGGATACCTTCCAGCATATCAAATAGTTTGTGTTTAGGCGTATTGTAAGTATAAGAAATCTCTTGGTTATTATTTACTTGTAATGGCAATCCATAAATATATGAGTCTTTCTTATCCTCATAATTAATCGATTTATATGAAAAAAGATCATATCTATATTGTTTTTTTAAATTTTCTTTTTGATTTAGTAATAAATCTATTTCAAAATCATTTTGTTTTTCATAATGAATTAATCGGTTTTTTTCATATGAATCACATTTGTTTAAATCTTTATTTTTAGCCGTACGGCATTGATATTGATTGACTCTATTTCGCCATTTTTGCGGTACTAATCGTGACCATCTAATCTGAGATAAATCATATTGATATTGATAATGATCCTTTAGCCAGTTTTTCCATTCATTAATTACAGAATTTCGAAGGTTCTTATGTTGTCTTAATTCGGAATCAAATATTTCTTGCGTTCCAACAAAATACTCTTTTATTTCATTCTTAAGAAAAAAATATGTTCTGTAATATTTAAAGACAGATCTTAACTTATATAAGTTACTGACTTGGGTTTGTGATAATTTGTAGAATACATATGCTTGTGACAAGTAAGATAAGTCCAAAAAAATATGTGAATTCTTATTAATACAAGGTGACCTTTTTATAGTTGAAATAAAGTTAATTATACTTTGATTTGTTTTATCAATTCTTTCTCGATTTGCTTCATTATTGTAAATGTATTTAGTAATAATTTTTTTTGTTAATTCAATAAAAAGCTGTGCATTGATTCTAGGGGTATTAATGATACGCAGAAAGATATACATAGATATCTTTTCAATAAAAAATTTTAAAAAATGATGGGATTTACGAAGTAATCGAATATTTTTTCTTTTTAATATCCGCCAAATATTTTTTGGTGATTCTAATCTTTTATCTTCATAACTTATTTTGTTAGGGTTAAGATTTATCTCTCGAGTTATAAACTCCCTTTTCTTGTCTTTTTTCATTTTTTCTATTTGATTTATGATTGTATTTGTTCTATTAGTTAGATTTTTAATCCTTTTTTCTGTCAATGAGTAAGTTGCCCAATCCATAGATCGAATTTCAATAGACGATTCGGGAATAATTTTATTATGTATTATCGAATCTTTTTCTTTTTTAGTTTCACTCAATTCGTATATTCCTAGTTTTTTCAATCCAAATAATATAATTTGGTTTCTTTTTGAAAATTCTTTTATTATTTTTTTTAGAAATATAATGCTTTTGAGGACCCATTTTTTTGTTTCTTTTGCTTTTGCTACATTTATAAATGTAGCATTTATAAAAAATTTTGTTCTTTCTTTTAAAACTCTTAGAACTAAAAAACATTTTTTTTTTAATTTGAATTTCTTTTTTTCGAATTCTTTAAAAATGGGTTCAAAAAAGGAAAGTTGTTTTCGGGGAGAACCACAAGGCAGTTCAGCTTCCATTCCCAAAACTGTTAAAAAACAAAAATCATTTTTTTGTCCTTTCCCTTTCTTTTTAATTGGATCTTTATGAGGGGATCGTAACTTAGATCTGTGCCAAGGTTTCAGACGAAAAGGAAATAGTATCTTTATCTGAATACCGTCTGTTAACCAGTTTTTCGGAAATTCTTTTTCGGATAATTGAACGCCATTATAGGTGCATTTAACATGGATTTCTTTATTCAAATCCTTTAAATCCTCGGACCATTCGGGAAATTGAAATAATAATATACGAACAATATTTTTAGCTATTATTAATGAAGGTAATAGAATATATTTTCTAAAAATTGATTGGATTACTAATAAAAAACCTCTTATTACTTGAGCAAAGAAAAAGCTATCCCAAGCTTCTGCTATTTCTATACGAATTTTTTTCTCTCTTTTGTATTTTTCGTTTTTGTCCTCCTCTTTTTTCTCACTTTCTTTTGTCTTTTCCTTTGTATAATCCGAAATTTTTAA
>NW_028290604.1:0-2500 GCF_965113065.1 Corylus avellana
CACACTAGATAGATATCATATTCATGGAATACGAGTCACTTTCAAGATGCCTTGGTGGTGAAATGGTAGACACGCGAGACTCAAAATCTCGTGCTAAAGGGCGTGGAGGTTCGAGTCCTCTTCAAGGCATAATATTGAGAATACTCATTGAATGAGCAATTCAATAAGAGGCGCCTGTTGGCATTCCAGACTTCCTTCTCCTTTCAGGGCCTATCCGAAAGAGAATCCAGTACTTCTTGGTCGTGAATATCTGAATAGGACAAACCGCCCCGTGGATATCTTTGCTTCGGAACAAAACAATTAGAATTAGGCTCGCGGTCAACTGGAATGTGTATTATCCATATAGGGGATCTTTCAATTGAGAAGATCCGTCGACCTGAGAGACGAAGAGAAAGGTCTATCTATTTTATTTAGTTATTCAGTTAAACCAATGATTCGTTATTGTAACAGATAGCAACAACCATTTCATCCGACATGCGTATTTTTTATTTTCCAATGGATTTACATCTTTCATTAATGGAAATTTTTTGATGTAGTGAGTAATAGCTCTGGTTGTTCGCTGTTCAAGAATTCTTGTTTAGGCAGTTCATATCATCCATACATAATGTTTTGATCTAAGATTTCAATTCTTCCGTGTTTCAGCAGTAGTATATTGTTCCACGGAGCTAAGGTCCAAAATATGGAAGAAAGCGGTGTTTCCACGACTCTACCACCCAGTCAATTCTGTTCCGCTTAATCCCTATTTCATGGCCACATATCTTTCCGGCTAAGGAATGGGAAACCTTTCTCTTGTTACATGAATCCAATTTTTGTTTCATCCGGGAAAAGCCATCTTTTTTTCAACAATGTCTTTGTCATTTGATCCAATAGCGTTCCGTTAGATAGGAACAGATTTGATAAATACTGATAACTCTCGGATGGAGTATTAAAACGGAAAAATCCATTAGATAATGAACTATTGGTTCTAAGCCATCTCTGGCGATAAATCAACAATTCGAAGTGCTTTTCTTGCGTATTCTTGATAAACCAGCGTTTATATATAGATGTAGGAAGATCTGTTTGGGAAGTAAGAAGCCCCTTTGGCATCTCTTCATCTGCAAAGAATTCTCGATGTGAAAACACAGAGACAAAGGGCTGATCTTTGAATAGGAAAAAAAGTGGATCTGCAGGGTCCCAAATGAATTGGCTTATTAGAAAAAAGCCTTGTTCTTTGGAAGATCTGTCTTTTGTCTGGTACTGCACGGTTCTACTCTGCAAGAACTCCGAATCATTCTCTTGAAGCTCATCCTCTTCATCATAAATGATCCGCTTGCCCCGAAATGACCTAGCCCAATAGGGAAATCCCAATTCATTGGGCCTTTCGATACAATCAAATAGAAAGCCCCAAGGGCGCCATATTCTAGGAGCCCAAACTATGTGATTGAATAAATCCTCCTCTATCTGTTGCGGGTCGAGGACTCCTTCTCGTTCCCCTTCTTCAAACTCCGATTCGTATTGTTCATAGAGAAATCTCTGATCAACGATAGAACAAGATCCATTTTGCATCATATCTAAGGGATTCCTTGGTTCGGGCCGAAGAAGCAATGTCACTCGATCATTATCAAACTGACTGCAATCTTTTTCTGTCCGTGAGGATCCCACCAGGGTGCCTTCTACTTCTAATAGGCCATGAACTAGATCAGAATCATTCTCAACGAGTCCATAAGAAGTGATCCCATTTTTTTCATCGGGTCCGGGTAGAGACCAAAGGTCTTGAGCGACCGATCCGGCAGAACAACTCAAAAGATAAAGAAGTATCGTTAATTTCTTCATGCTCGTTCCAAGTTCGAAGTACCATTTGTACAAATAAGAATCCCCTTCGTTACATGATTTCTTCTTCATATAGATAGATATAGGATCTATGGAGCAATTACTTAGAAGTACATTTTGTGCAACAGCCCTTCCTATCTGATAGAAAAGGATCCCATGATCATGAACCGATCTTACCTGGGATCGCAAATCCCAAGTTTGTCTATGAAGAGCAGATCTAATTATATCAGTGTCTATAATTAATTTATTCTGTGTAATACTAATCGATAGGGCCTCATTGGTAAGTGCTACAAGATCTCGTACATTGGAACCCATGGTTATGGACCCGAATCCATTAGTATGGAACATTTTCTTTTCCAAGTGAAATCCCCTAGTATATGAAAGAGTGAAAAAGTGCTTTCGTTGTTGTGGAATAAGAAGCCTTCGTATCTTAATGCATGTATTTAATTTATTCGGAGCTATTAGAGCGGGATCTACTTTTTGGGGAAGATGAGTCGAAGCAATAACAAGAATATTTCTAGTGGAACGTCTTTCACAATCCCTGGAGAGATAGTTCACTAATAGACCGAGGGATAAGTAATTCGACTCATTCACATCTAGATCATGAATGTTTGGAATCCATATTATGCAAGGAGACATTGCTTTTGCTAATTCGAATTGAAGGGTGATATAAAATCGGTCTATTTCCGGC
>NW_028290604.1:15000-28749 GCF_965113065.1 Corylus avellana
CGCAATCAATATAAGTAAAAAAAGTAAGCTTAAATCCCATGTTTTTTTTATGAACAAATAAAATAAATAAAAAAAAATAAAGTTAAAGTTTCAACGAAAAATAAACCATTATTGAATTAGCGATAATGTAAAATTTTATATTTATAGATCCAACTATTTCATTCATTTATTCACTTGATCTTTTTTCTATCTATCTGTCTTATATGAATTTATCTCACTAAAATAAAAATAAATTTTTGTCGTTATAGACGACGACATCTTATGGTAGTAATAATAAATTGAGTAGGAATAGAGCAAGAGAGGGGGAGTTGTATAGATAAATTTTATTCGTTCACCCCCTTAAATTTTTTTACTTATTGTATTTCATTAATTGAATTTAATCTGTTAATTAAGAGAAAGGTCCATAAAAACTCCCGCCTTCTTTGAAATGTCATGAACAGTTCCCGTAGGTTGAGCGCCCTTTTCAAGGAAATATAGAATAGCAGGAACATTTAAATAAGTTTGATTCTTTATCGGATCATAAAAACCCACTTTCCGAAGATCTCTTCCTTCTCTTCTGGATCGAACATCAATTGCAACGATTCGATAAACCGCCCATTGGGATAGATGTAGATGAATAATACCCCCCCCCCTAGAAACGTATAAGAAGTTTTCTCCTCGTACGGCTCAAGAAAATTAGAAATTATGTCTATATATAGAATTTATAATTAATGTCAAATAGATCCATCAAATCATCAAATCAATTAAACTATGATTTAAGTACTTTTTCTTATTCTTGCCCGAAAAAGAAAAAAATCATTCGTATTCACATCCTCCTAACTCAAGTTGGATAACTCTCAAATAATCCAAAGGAAAACCTTTAGGCATTTCCTTTATTGAGCGGTCTCTAACCACGCATTTTTTGTCTGTCTCCTTTAGAATTTATTTTGATTCTTCATTATGATCTATTTTTTGAGACAACTGAAAACGGTATTTACTTGTTCCAGGATTCTTTATCGTTGCCTTGAATCGTTGGGTTTAGACATTACTTCGGTGATCTTTAATCATTTAAAAAAATGGCAGCAACATACCATTTTTGCAATTTCTTTCTATCAAAGAATCATACAAATGGTTGATTCCCATGTGATACACTTTTGATCGAAAGAGTTTTACCAATTCCAATAAATTTTCGTTATGAATTTGAAACTTGTTAGAATTGGATCCTTTCGATTTCTATATCGAAAATATACTTACGAAGTTGTTTCAACTTATTA
This sequence comes from Corylus avellana, assembly GCF_965113065.1. NCBI lineage: Eukaryota > Viridiplantae > Streptophyta > Magnoliopsida > Fagales > Betulaceae > Corylus > Corylus avellana. The sequence continues at coordinate 16,254 of NW_028290604.1, forward strand.
ATTAACACTAACCCTAGATCCATGTCCCTAAAAAATGAATCAATACTTTTTACTCGAGCTCCATCATGATCATGTACTATTTACATCGCAACCCTCAAAAAATGAGGTTTTTCCAGTGGAACAGAACAAACGATGTCGAGCCAAGAGCACCCTCATTCCTATATAATTAATATAAAAAAATGGTGGATGTAAGAATCCACAACCGACCATATCCTTCAAGTCGCACGTTGCTTTCTACCACATCGTTTTAAACGAAGTTTTACCATAACATTTCTCTAGTAGGTTGCTGTAACCAGTATGTAATTGATTCAATTATGGAATCATGAATAATCATTGGTTCGGTCGGTACATAGTAATCTATACTTTTATGAATGGGTAGTTTCTGAAGAAGTCTCAACAAGAATTCAATTTACCCCATATAATATATCTATTTTTTTCTTTTTTAATTTATTAATTTAATGGGGTGGGGAATAAAGACTGATGTAAGGAAGGATTGGGGTTGTTATTATTTTTGATAAATCATAATCGAAAGAAAAGAACTAGGAGATCCCCATATCTATCATATAGACTAAACAAATGTTTCTGAAAGTAATTATTGAAATAAAATAAAGTTTTCAATGAAATAGAACGATAACAAGACATACATATAAGCATTTCCTCATTTTCTGCGTAGTTTATTTGACCTGAAAAATTCAATAATCTTTCTGCAATTTTTACCTAAGGTAATGTAATAAGGTAAAGTGAATAAGATAATAGATTTTGTCTCAATTGTTACATAGATTTACAATTATTCATTAGAATTAGAGAAACCACAAAATACTTAAAAACGAGGTTCAAAGAAAATACATATGTTACGTATGTAACTTGATTGTTTTTTAATGATACTCGGACAGACGCAGACATTGAAATTGGTATTTTTCGTTGACGATTAACTCCTATCTACTCCGTCAATTCTATGAAGATGATGAATCATAAATCAAAAAAGAATCCTATATTATATGTAGTTTAGGGAGTGCTAGACTATTTTGTATAAATGCAAGTTAAAACAAGTCCAGATTAAGTCATTGCTCCTATTTTTTTTTTTACTTTAAACCAGTTAATCCTATTGATTATTGATTATTGATTGAAGTTAATTAGTACCCCAATATCAAACGAACACCCGCGTTTATAATTTATAAATCCACAGAAAATTAATAATCAGACTGCACCACCATTTAAAGTTAAAGTATAGGGAAAAAAGAAAGAGAGGCTTTCGCATTTATATTTAGAATGCATCATTGAAAATTCCAATGGATATAAGAAGTAAGGCTTTTTTTTTTATTTTTATGAGTAACTAATTTAAATATGAAAGGTATGGACATAGAATGAAAAGCCCGTCCCCGGATCTTTTTTTTTATATTATAATAAAAACTCTTTTCTTTTGATCTATGTTCCCATCTTACTTGGATACAAATAGATTCAATTACATCTGTGTGTTATTTGGTGTTATTTGAACACGATTAAATTTGCGAAAAAGATATAATTCAGATAAGAATTAATCATTATAAGAAAAAAGAATCATATTCTATCCAATATTATTATACTCTTAATAAAAAAAAAAAAAGACAATCTTTTATTCTGATATAAAATCGGTATTATGATACGACATATATAATCTGATATGATATATATAATAAGTATGCTCTGGGACGGAAGGATTCGAACCTCCGAATACCGGGACCAAAACCCGTTGCCTTACCACTTGGCCACGCCCCATTTTATATTTCTATTCGACATTAATAAACACTAATATTCTTATTAGTTGTTCGTCAATTATAGTCTAAATATCTATAGAATAGATTGTTACTAGGATTTTGATACATTTAGATATAGAATTAAACGAAATTTATTGATCATTACATATAATTCAATTAAGATATTGTATGAAAGTATGATTTCTTCTATTCTCTTTTAATTTGAGAATTGAAGTATTTTTGGTTGAGTTAGTTCAAATCAAAGAAAAGTTTTTTGGTCTACCTTATTTTTATTTTTTAATTTTTACTCATTTTTTTTATATAACTTAAACTTAAAAAAAAAAAATAACATTATATTATTAAATTATTAATTTTATATTATTAATAACAATAACTCATATTAATAACTCAATCAAAATAAATACAATTATCTTCAAGAACAAAACAAAAAAACAAAACGTTTGTTATGCTTAATATCTTTAGTTTGATCTGTATCTGGTTTAATTCTACTCTTTCTTCAAATAGTTTTTTCTTCGCCAAATTGCCCGAAGCCTACGCTTTTTTGAATCCAATCGTAGATTTTATGCCAGTAATACCTGTGCTATTTTTTCTCTTAGCTTTTGTTTGGCAAGCTGCTGTAAGTTTTCGATGAGATTTTGAATACTGTCCTAGAAAAATTCATGATTTATTATAAAAAAAAGATTCTAACAATTGATAAGATCGGATAAGTCTTATAGTATAAAGCTTCAATTCAAATATTGAAATTCTTGTATCGCCACGATAAGTCTGGAGATCACCCCATTTACTAATTCGGACCCTTTTTTTACATTGAAAGAACCTATTAGAGTCCCCCACAATTAGATATTGTGGGTATGCAAAAAATTTTGTTAATGAAAGACTTGACTCATATTACATTACAAATGAATTTATGAAAATTCCTTTCTATTTCTTCTATTTCTAGCTTTATAAAAACCATTTTTGGTGTCAAAATGCGGTATATGTGGTATAAAAATGGAGAATCTATTCTCTTTTTTTCCAAAAAAATGATCTTGGAGATTGTGTAATGCTTACTCTCAAACTATTTGTTTACACAGTAGTGATATTCTTTGTTTCTCTCTTTATCTTCGGATTCCTATCTAATGATCCAGGACGTAATCCTGGACGTGAAGAATAAAAAATAAAGTTTTTGTTTTCCTTGCTCGATTTTTAAATGTTCTTAGGATTTTATTTATTCCACATCTTTAACTATTAAATAAAAAAATAAAAAAAAAAAAAGACTCGTCGAAATTGAAAGATAAATAAAAAATACCACGTCATTGACAAAAGCGGAAAGAGAGGGATTCGAACCCTCGGTACGAAAAACCCGTACAACGGATTAGCAATCCGACGCTTTAGTCCACTCAGCCATCTCCCCCAATCGAAAAAGGATAATTACTATGTTACATTACACAAAAAGTAAGGTTTGAAAAAAGAGTCTTTCTTTCTTTTATACCATACCTCTTATTTTTATTTTTTATATTCTTTTTATTATATATAATTATATAGTATCTAGACATATAAAATATAAAAAATATTAAAAAATATAGAAACTAAAAGTAATTCCATTGAGATAAAGTAAGGGCTCGAAAGAGATATCTCCAATCCACTATTCCAATGAATATAAATTATAATTCTATAATTATATATATATATATTATAAGTAATAATAGTAATAATATATATTATAAGTAATAAATTATATATTACTACTATATAATTTAATATATAATAAAAGTACCTCTTTGATTTCGTCTCCAAGAGCTTTTTTTAATTCCACAGCCCGGCCTGGTCAGTACCTCGCTGGGCCTTTTTTGTTCCAATGAATCATAGAAAAAATGATTTATTTGATTTGAAAAAAGGATACTTGTTATTGAAACAACAACAATCATAATAAAGACTATTTCGATTCCTATGATACAGAATAGAATCAAAGTGCCATTTCTTAATTATTTGATCTTTCTTTTTTTTATTCCATTTACTTTACTGGAATAAAAAAAAGAAAGAATGGAACCATATATTCTTGCAGAATTTTATGTTTTGGCGTACATTATCGAACCGTATCCGTCAATGTCAAAGCACCCCCATCAAAAAAAGGTGTTATTTAGTTATTTAAATGACTCCTCTTTCCCTAATTTAATCGGGCTCCTTGAACAAAGCACGTCAACGCTCTAATTTTCATGATTCTTTTCTGATCCTATCTTCTTAATTATTATGGCTAATTTTTTTGTTCGACAAAGGATACATTTATATACAATAATCACATTGTAGCGGGTATAGTTTAGTGGTAAAAGTGTGATTCGTTCTATTAATCCCGTAATAGTTAAGGGGTCCCTTCGGAATGTTTGATTACTATTCCGATCAAAAACTTTATTTCTTAAAAGGATTTAATCCTTTACCTATCAATGAAAGATTCGAGGAAGAATGGACATTCTCGTGATTTATATCCAAAAGATTCAATTAGAAATTAAAAAAAAAATTGGATTATGAAATTACGAAACATAATTTGTTTTTAAATTGGATCAATACTTCCAATTGAATGAGTATGAGTAAAGTATCCATGGATAAAGAGAGAAGGGAGTATTTCTAATCGTAACTAAATCTTCAATTTTATGATTTGTATGTATAAGAGAGATTGAAGCAAAATAGCTATTAAACAATGACTTTGGTTTACTAGAGACATCGACATATTGTTTTAGCTCGGTGGAAACAAAATCCTTTTCCTAAGGATTCTTTCAAATAGAAATAGAGAACGAAGTAACTAGAAAGATTGTTAGAATCCCCCTCTTCTATAGGGATCATCTAGAAAGCGGGTTGTTTTGAATGCATTCAAACGGAAAAGCTGACATAGATGTTATGGGCCGAAATTCTTTTTTCATTTTTTTTTTATTTCGTTTACATCTGACATCTGTGGAATTTATCCATCTTCCATAAAGGAGCCGAATGAAACCAAAGTTTCACGTTCGGTTTTGAATTAGAGACGTTAAAAATGATGAATCAACGTCGACTATAACCCCTAGCCTTCCAAGCTAACGATGCGGGTTCGATTCCCGCTACCCGCTTATATCTCTATATTTATTATTCTAGATTTAATATATATATATTATAGATATTATATCTAGAATAATTTATTCATTTATATTTATTATATATTAAAATTAACATTAATTATATTAATATATTAAATAATATAAAAATAATATAATTAATCAGATTAATGTAATTAATCTAATTTAATGTAATTAATATACCGAATCGTTGAATTGAATGTGCAATTTTTGGAATTCTCTCACATATTCTTTTTTTCAGAAAAAAAGATGTGACAATTAAACTAAGAAAAAAAAAAAGCGTCCATTGTCTAATGGATAGGACAGAGGTCTTCTAAACCTTTAGTATAGGTTCAAATCCTATTGGACGCAATTTATTTCCATATATTTTGTTATATTTCTTTCTACTAGGTATTTTGAATGATTTGAATAAGAGACGCTTATACTTAACTATATATTATAATATTATAGTTATAACTTCTTTTTATAGTTATAATTTATTTTATCTTAATATGAAATCTATTATATTATAGAATATGAAATATATTAATAATTTCATAATATAAACTATAATAAAAAAGAAAAAATTAGAAAGTTATCTAAAAGAATTTTTTTATACATACTTGTTCCTGAAGTAGAAATTATACTTGTTCCTGAAGTAGAAAGCGTTCCATTTGTTCTTGAATAGCTTCTTTCAAAAGGGCTTCTGCTTCCTCAGTGAATGTCTTGGTGGAAGATATAATTTCTTGGAACTGAGGTTTATTCGTTTTTAAGTAAGTACGTAACTCACCGAGAAATTTCTTTACCTGTCCAATTTCTAATGAATCAAGATAACCATTCGTTCCAGTATAAATAGTCATTATCTGTTCTTCCACCGTGAGAGGATCTGCTTGAGATTGTTTGAGCAACTCGCGTAATCGTTGACCTCTTGCCAATTGATTCTGAGTAGCTTTATCGAGATCAGAAGCGAATTGTGCAAAGGCTTCTAATTCTGCGAATTGCGCCAATTCCAATTTTAATTTGCCGGCTACTTGTTTCATGGCTTTAATTTGAGCTGCGGATCCTACTCTGGAGACGGAAATACCCACGTTAATAGCAGGTCTGATTCCAGCATTGAATAGATCGGCAGATAAGAATATTTGTCCATCTGTAATCGAAATTACATTAGTAGGAATATAAGCCGAAACATCTCCCGATTGGGTCTCAACTATTGGTAAAGCAGTCATACTTCCTTCACCTAAATGAGAACTTGATTTAGCGGCTCTTTCCAAAAGTCGTGAATGCAAATAAAAAACATCCCCTGGATAAGCTTCGCGACCCGGTGGTCTTCGTAATAGAAGAGACATTTGGCGATAAGCCTGTGCTTGTTTGGACGGATCATCATAAATGATTAAAGTGTGTTGTTCACGGTACATAAAATATTCAGCCAGAGCGGCTCCTGTATAAGGAGCGAGGTATTGTAATGTAGCCGGAGAATCCGCCGTTTCAGCTACCACAATCGTGTATTCCATTGCTCCCCTTTCTTGTAAAGTAGTTACTACCTGAGCCACAGAAGATGCTTTTTGACCAATAGCAACATAAACACATATTACATTTTGCCCTTGTTGATTGAGAATCGTATCTGTGGCTACTGCTGTTTTACCGGTCTGTCTGTCTCCAATAATTAATTCTCGCTGACCACGTCCTATAGGGATCATCGAATCAATAGCAATAAGTCCTGTTTGAAGAGGCTCATATACGGAACGTCTAGAAATAATACCAGGAGCGGGAGATTCAATTAACCGAGATTCAGAAGCTGAAATTTCCCCTCGACCGTCAATAGGTTTAGCTAGGGCATTTATAACACGACCTAAATAAGCCTCACTTACTGGTATCTGAGCAATTTTTCCTGTTGCTTTTACAGAACTTCTTTCTTGTATCATCAAACCGTCACCCATTAATACAACACCAACATTGTTTGATTCCAAATTTAGAGCAATACCTATTGTACCCTCTTCAAATTCTACTAATTCACCCGCCATTACTTCATCAAGACCATAAATACGGGCAATGCCGTCGCCTACTTGAAGTACGGTACCGGTATTTACAACCTTTACTTCTCTATTATATTGCTCAATACGTTCACGAATAATATTACTAATTTCATCTGCCCGAATGGTTACCATGAGTATTTCTTAATTTAATATTTAATTATTTTTTTTTTCAAAAAAAAATAATGCCTACAGTAGAAGGACTAATCGGTTATTTCTTTCAGCGTCCCAAACATGCCAATATTAGCATTAATGGTACGTAAATGTAACTCGTTGTTCAAAGAACTATTCAAAGTTCCTAGAGCTCCTTGTAAGGCTTGTTGGAAAACCCGTTGTCGGACTTGATTAATCGCTCTTTGTTGTTCAAAATGAATGGTTTCATTTTTGTAAATTTCTAATTGTTCCAAAGTTTTATAAGTTGAATTAATCAAATTCAATTTTTCTCGTTCTATATCAGAGTATCCATTCACTCGAAACTGCTCGGCTTCCATTTCCACTTTCCTTAAACGTGCCCGGGCTTTTTCCAGTTGTTCAACGGCCCCCCCGCGCAGTTCTTCTGAATTTTGAATAGTCTTCAAGATCCTCTGTTTTCGATTATCTAATAAATCATTTAATGAAAGTAGATTATCTTTCCATTTATTTCAAAACTTCCACGATCCCTTCCCGAACCAAACATGAATCTTTCGATTCATTTGGCTCTCGCGCCCAATTACTTCAATTATTTATGAGAAATTCCCATATTTTTTTTTTGAATATAATGAGCCTATCCTCCCTTCTCTATTCATATTCAAAAAAGATCTCAAAACTGATCACTAATCCAAGACCAGAATATTCGGAGGACTCTTCTGACCAAACAAATAATTGTCAGCAACGTTGTTTCTTTTTTTTTTCAAATCCAAAGAATTCTTCTTAATTTATACGTAGGTCGTTGATTCAGCATTGGATAAAAAGGAGGGGTTGAAATACTCATAATTTTTTCCAAATTGCAAAAATAAAAATTAAAGATAAAGGGTTCAAATCATTTTATCGACATGAGTGTTCTATATCGAAAAAACTTTCTAACTATTCATTTTGAAACCATTTTCATATTAACATTAAAATATTAACCTAGTAGTAGAAAGAGTACCTTGCTGAGTGTGGACTTCAAACGGTTTAGTTTTAACCATGTTAATTGTTCCACATTATTATTATTGGTTGATAGAGAATCAAAGTAGATTTACCAATGAATCGCGAAATGCTATGGTTCTGAAATATGATTTATTAATTTATTCAAAAGTAATTCGCGCGATCATGCACCTTTCCAGTTATAACGAAAAAAAAGTGCAGTTGGTTGGATCCAGCCTATTCTTGAAATAAACAACTCGCACACACTCCCTTTCCAAAAAAGATCAATACACCGAACACTACACTTAGATTTATTAGATTTGTTGCTAAAATATCGGTATTAAACCCGAAACTCCCGGCGGATGACCAGTAACCCAAGGAAAGGAAAGAATCGGTTACATTTTTCATAAGATCTCCTCTTCTATTTCTATATAGATAGACTAATTATCTCTTTATTTTTCTTTTTTATATATCTTTCTTTATATCTTTATTTTCTTTTGCAATTTCCTATTTTATATTTTATTTTAACTCTTTTTAGAAAGAAAATGAAACTAGAGTTCAAAATATAAAAATATATTAAATATATTGATTTATAAATCAATGGATTTTTTCAATTGGAAATTTCCAATTGAAAAAAAAAATGATACTTATCTTTATTAGAATTAGGTACCAGGCCTTATGTCAATTCCGAAGTATCTCGTTTGTTGTAACACTTCCTACAAAAGATTTCCCATTGGAATAAGAAGGGGAAGGAAGAAGGCGAGTCGGTATGCTAACTCCTCATCCTCCAATCAGTCCTTCCCACTTCCCATGGGTTATTGTCCCAACAAATAAATAATTGTAGGAGTGAAATCTTAATATAATTCGAAAAAGCGAGAGCAGTAAGTCCAAAGAAATAAACTAAGAAAAAATACGTATTGTTTTGTTATAGGATTAAACAAAGGGATTCGCAAATAAAAGCGCTAAGGCTACAACTAGTCCATAAATTGTTAAAGCTTCCATAAAAGCCAGACTAAGCAATAAAGTACCTCGTATTTTTCCCTCCGCCTCGGGCTGTCTCGCGATCCCTTCTACAGCTTGGCCCGCAGCAGTACCTTGACCAACCCCAGGTCCAATAGAAGCAAGACCGACAGCCAACCCGGCAGCAATAACGGAAGCGGCAGAAATCAGTGGATTCATGATAAATTCCTCATAACAAAATAAGTAAATAGTTAATGATACAATAAACCAAGAAATTATGACTTAATTATTCCATCGCTAAGATCTATACAGTCGAAGGAACTAAGAACTCTGAATTGAAGTAATAATATTATTGAATCATCAGAACTACTTCGATATTTCTTTTTTTTTAGTTTAAATTCACATAATTTTTGTGAATCCATATGACTTTTGTTCTTCCATTTCTTTCTTTTTTCCAAACCATTCTCTTTGAATTTTTCGTTTTTTTCCTTGATTTAATCTCTTTATTCATTCAATATTCACTTTATCTAAATTCACAGTATTAGATATTTATTAGTTATATATGAACTAAAGATATATCTAATTAATATCTAATATCACATATACATGTGTTTCTTCCATAACGTAAATCAACTATTCATATCTTACATTCAATCGGATTCTAGAATTATTCTTCGAAACATTCACAAGAGTTGTCTTATAGCAATTAGATTACATACATCTAGTTCGGCTTCTCCTCCCCTAACCAATCTATATATTTTTTTTTTCAATTTCACTTTTGTTTTTTGTAAATCTTTATTTTTTCTTTTATTATTCGACCACATGGGTACAATCAATCTACATGTACAAATTCGTTAGATCGAATCATTGCGTCGAAATATCAGTATTTGATTGATATAAGTTAATGTAATTTATTATTTATTAAAATTCTCTTTTGGTCAATCGTTGAATTGGATGAAATCAACTTGAATGGGCATCATTCTATATAACAATAACATCTTTTTTTTATAGCACATTGTAGTAATACTATAAGTAATCCCGTCAAAATTATTATTCAGATTATGATTACTAATAGCTAATAATATTGAATATTCGAATTAAATCAACAAAACAATAGAAAGAGAATATTCATTGGAGGGGGTATAAATGGACCGAACTTGAATTTTAGGAAAAAGATCTTTTAGATCTCTTTCCTTTTTTTTACTTCCCTGTTTGTTGCAACTCCCTAATATCTCTAAGATATTAAGCTTTTTTTACTATTACTCTCTAGAGAGTATATATATCTTAGTTATATATTTATTATATATAAATAGATTATATATATTTATAAATAGATTATATATATTTATATATAATATGTTATGTTCCCTAAGCGGATTATCGTGATACGCGCATATATTGCGTAAGTCTTAAGCTAAAAAAGCCTATTTCGAAAACAAGTCAATGATGACCCTCCATAGATTCGCCTATATAAGCCGCAGCTAAAGTTGCAAAAATAAGAGCTTGAATACCGCTTGTAAATAATCCAAGTAACATGACAGGTATAGGAACCACTAAAGGTACTAAAGAAACAAGAACAACAACTACCAATTCATCAGCTAATATATTTCCGAAAAGTCGAAAACTAAGTGATAGGGGTTTTGTGAAATCTTCTAAGATATTAATGGGTAAAAGGATTGGAGTTGGTTGAATGTATTTACCGAAATAACCTAATCCTTTTTTGGTAAGACCCGCATAGAAATATGCTAATGACGTGAGTAAAGCTAAAGCAACGGTAGTATTTATATCATTTGTAGGTGCGGCTAATTCCCCATGAGGTAACTGTATGATTTTCCAAGGTAAAAGAGCACCTGACCAATTCGAAACAAAAATAAATAGAAACAAAGTTCCAATAAAGGAAACCCATGGGCCATATTCTTCTCCAATCTGAGTTTTGCTCACGTCTCGAATGAATTCAAGGACATATTCGAAGAAATTCTGAATGTCAGTAGGAATCGTTTGTGGATTACGAACAGCTATAATGGCTGAACCTAATAAGATAGCAATTACAACCCAAGAAGTAATAAGTACTTGGGCATGGACTTGAAAACCTCCTATTTGCCAATAGAAATGTTGGCCAACTTCCACACCAGATATATCGTATAGCCCTTTTAGTAGTGTGTTGATAGAACATAATAGAACATTCATATTGCCCTCTGAAGGAAATAGAACTTTAAAAAGAATTATTTTGATTCAACCATCTATTTTTCGACTTGCCTACTTGAATTATATATTTTGTATATTAACTAATCACATAATACCCCTATGACTTGTATCTCTTTTGTGCGATTAAGGAATGGTAACCGATTTCATAAATCTATGGAGTTCCCCAAATAATTTATTTATCTTATATCTTATTATTAATCACGTATTTCGTATAGCTAGAACGACCCTCACAAATTGCAAAATACTAATTTGTTAAGAATTAATCGGATTGAAGCTATAGCGTCATCATTTGCTGGAATCGAAATATCTGCAAGATCGGGGTCACAATTTGTATCGATTAAACAAATCGTTGGAATTCCCAAAATGATACATTCCCGAAGAGCCGTATATTCTTCTTGCTGATCAACGATTATTACAATATCGGGTAATCCCGTCATATATTTAATCCCGCCCAGATATGTTTGCAAGTGAGATAATTGTCTCTTCAACATAGCCGAATCTCGTTTCGGAAGACGGTTGAGTCTCCCCATCTTTTGTTCCATTCTCAAGTCCCTGAACTTATGAAGTATCGTTTCCGTAGTATACCAATTCGTTAACATACCACCGAGCCATTTTTTATTAACATAATGACAACGAGCCCTTATTGCAGCCCGTGCTACTGAATCAGCTGCTTTCTTTTTGGTACCAACAATTAAGAATTGTTTTCCCCTACTTGCTGCATCAAAAACTAAATCACAAGCTTCTGATAAAAAACGAGCGGTTCTAATAAGATTTATAATATGAATACCTTTACGCTTTGAGGAGATATAAGGTGCCATTCTAGGATTCCATTTACTAGTACCATGACCAAAATGAACTCCTGCTTCCATCATCTCTTCCAAATTTATGTTCCAATATCTTCTTGTCATTTCTCTCCCCACACTTCGTCTCTTTTTTTTTTTTGTTTTAAGAGGAGGTACCCTGAAATAGAAATAAATAATTGTTCCGATGGAACCTTCTTTTCTACCTCTAACGGATATTAGTCGTTGATACATGATTCACGCCATTAATTTCTTTCTATTCTAAATTACTATTATTTATTATTACCAAATAAAAAAAAAAATGACCGCAAATAGTTAAAATCTGCTCTTAGGAATCATTAAATCCTCGCAATAATTGTTTGGGTGTATCGTGTAAATTCTTTGAAATGAAAAAATAAAATAATTCTCTGTGGTGGAACAACATATCTCTCATTTCCACCCCGAATAAATCATTCTTTTTGGTTTCCAAAGGAATGTTGTTAGGTTGCCTTGAACGTTGCACTAATCCTTTGAATCCAGTACCAACGGGTATCATCCCCCCCAGAACAACGTTCTCTTTCAGACCTTTCAACCAATCGATA
>NW_028290605.1:0-17500 GCF_965113065.1 Corylus avellana
CCTCAATACAGAAGAAAGAATTCAGGAATTACTAAATATGGGACTATAGGGTGCATTCAATCCTCAAAAAGGAGGATTTGATTGAGTATCGAGGAGTCAAAGAATTTAAGCCAAAATACCAAATGAAAATAGATCGATTTTTTTTCATTCCCGAAGAAGTACATATTTTGCCCGAATCTTCTTCCATAATGGTACAGAACAATAGTATCATTGGAGTAGATACACGAATCACTTTAAATACAAGAAGCCGAGCGGGCGGATTGGTCCGAGTGGAGAGAAAAAAAAAAGGATTGAACTTAAAATCTTTTCTGGAGATATTCATTTTCCTGGAAAGGTGGATAAGATATCCCGACACGGTGGTATCTTTATACCACTTGGAACGGCAAAAAAAAATGCTAAGGAATCAAAAAAAAAATTGAAAAATTGGATCTATGTCCAATGGGTCACACCTAACAAGAAAAAGTATTTTGTTTTGGCTCGACCCGTAATCATATATGAAATAGCAGACGGTATAAATTTCGTAACACTTTTCTCCCAGGATCTGTTGCACGAAAGGGATAATCTGGAACTTAAAGTTGTCAATTATATCCTTTATGGAAATGGCAAACCAATTCGGGGCATTTATGGAACAAGTATTCAATTAGTTCGGACTTGTTTATTGTTGAATTGGGACCAAGACAAAAAAAGTTCTTCTGTCGAAGAGGGCCACGCTTCTTTTGTTGAAGTAAATACAAATGGTCTGATTCGAGATTTCCTGCGAATCAATTTAGTCAAATCCCATATTTCGTATATCAGAAAAAGGAAAGATCTGTCAGGTTCAGGATTGATCTTTGATGACAGGTCAGATCCCAACAATATCAATCCATTTTATTCTATTTATTCCAAGGCAAGGATTCAACAATCACTTAGTCAAAATCAAGTAACTATTCGTACGTTGTTGAATAGTAATAAAGAATCCCAATCTTTGATAATTTTGTCATCATCTAATTGTTTTCAAATGGGTCCATTCAACGATGCAAAATATTACAATGTAATAAAAAAAGAATCGATGAAAAGAGATACTCTAATTCCAATTAGGAATTCCTTGGGGCCTTTAGGATTAGGAAGAGCCCCTCAAATTTCGAATTTTTATTCATTTTACCATTTAATAACTTATAATCAGATCTCGGTAACTAAATATTTACAACTTGACAATTTAAAACAGACTTTTCAAGTACTTAAATATTATTTAATGGACGAAAATGGTAGAATTTATAATCCCGATCCATGCAGTAACACCGTTTTGAATCCATTTAATTTGAATTGGCATTTTCTCCATCATAATTATTGTGAAGAAACATCTACAATAATGAGCCTTGGGCAGTTTATTTGTGAAAATGTATGTATAGCCAAAAACGGACCGCAACTAAAATCGGGTCAAGTTCTAATTGTTCAAATTGACTCTGTAGTAATAAGATCAGCTAAACCTTATTTGGCCACTCTGGGAGCAACTGTTCATGGCCATTATGGAGAAATCCTTTACGAAGGAGATACGTTAGTTACATTTATATATGAAAAATCGAGATCTGGAGATATAACGCAAGGGCTTCCAAAAGTGGAACAAGTGTTAGAAGTTCGTTCGATTGATTCAATATCGATGAACCTAGAAAAGAGGATTGAGGGTTGGAACGAGCGTATAGCAAAAATTCTTGGAATTCCTTGGGGATTCTTGATTGGCACTGAGCTAACTATAGTGCAAAGTCGTATCTCTTTGGTTAATAAGATTCAAAAAGTTTATCGATCTCAGGGAGTGCAGATTCATAATCGACATATAGAGATTATTGTGCGTCAAATAACATCAAAAGTGTTGGTTTCAGAAGATAGAATGTCTAATGTTTTTTCACCCGGAGAACTAATTGAATTGTTGCGGGCGGAACGAACAGGGCGCGCTTTGGAAGAAGCGATCTGTTATCGAGCCATCTTATTGGGAATAACGAAAGCATCTCTAAATACCCAAAGTTTCATATCAGAAGCAAGTTTTCAAGAAACTGCTCGAGTTTTAGCAAAAGCCGCTCTCCGGGGTCGTATCGATTGGTTGAAAGGTCTGAAAGAGAACGTTGTTCTGGGGGGGATGATACCCGTTGGTACTGGATTCAAAGGATTAGTGCAACGTTCAAGGCAACCTAACAACATTCCTTTGGAAACCAAAAAGAATGATTTATTCGGGGTGGAAATGAGAGATATGTTGTTCCACCACAGAGAATTATTTTATTTTTTCATTTCAAAGAATTTACACGATACACCCAAACAATTATTGCGAGGATTTAATGATTCCTAAGAGCAGATTTTAACTATTTGCGGTCATTTTTTTTTTTATTTGGTAATAATAAATAATAGTAATTTAGAATAGAAAGAAATTAATGGCGTGAATCATGTATCAACGACTAATATCCGTTAGAGGTAGAAAAGAAGGTTCCATCGGAACAATTATTTATTTCTATTTCAGGGTACCTCCTCTTAAAACAAAAAAAAAAAAGAGACGAAGTGTGGGGAGAGAAATGACAAGAAGATATTGGAACATAAATTTGGAAGAGATGATGGAAGCAGGAGTTCATTTTGGTCATGGTACTAGTAAATGGAATCCTAGAATGGCACCTTATATCTCCTCAAAGCGTAAAGGTATTCATATTATAAATCTTATTAGAACCGCTCGTTTTTTATCAGAAGCTTGTGATTTAGTTTTTGATGCAGCAAGTAGGGGAAAACAATTCTTAATTGTTGGTACCAAAAAGAAAGCAGCTGATTCAGTAGCACGGGCTGCAATAAGGGCTCGTTGTCATTATGTTAATAAAAAATGGCTCGGTGGTATGTTAACGAATTGGTATACTACGGAAACGATACTTCATAAGTTCAGGGACTTGAGAATGGAACAAAAGATGGGGAGACTCAACCGTCTTCCGAAACGAGATTCGGCTATGTTGAAGAGACAATTATCTCACTTGCAAACATATCTGGGCGGGATTAAATATATGACGGGATTACCCGATATTGTAATAATCGTTGATCAGCAAGAAGAATATACGGCTCTTCGGGAATGTATCATTTTGGGAATTCCAACGATTTGTTTAATCGATACAAATTGTGACCCCGATCTTGCAGATATTTCGATTCCAGCAAATGATGACGCTATAGCTTCAATCCGATTAATTCTTAACAAATTAGTATTTGCAATTTGTGAGGGTCGTTCTAGCTATACGAAATACGTGATTAATAATAAGATATAAGATAAATAAATTATTTGGGGAACTCCATAGATTTATGAAATCGGTTACCATTCCTTAATCGCACAAAAGAGATACAAGTCATAGGGGTATTATGTGATTAGTTAATATACAAAATATATAATTCAAGTAGGCAAGTCGAAAAATAGATGGTTGAATCAAAATAATTCTTTTTAAAGTTCTATTTCCTTCAGAGGGCAATATGAATGTTCTATTATGTTCTATCAACACACTACTAAAAGGGCTATACGATATATCTGGTGTGGAAGTTGGCCAACATTTCTATTGGCAAATAGGAGGTTTTCAAGTCCATGCCCAAGTACTTATTACTTCTTGGGTTGTAATTGCTATCTTATTAGGTTCAGCCATTATAGCTGTTCGTAATCCACAAACGATTCCTACTGACATTCAGAATTTCTTCGAATATGTCCTTGAATTCATTCGAGACGTGAGCAAAACTCAGATTGGAGAAGAATATGGCCCATGGGTTTCCTTTATTGGAACTTTGTTTCTATTTATTTTTGTTTCGAATTGGTCAGGTGCTCTTTTACCTTGGAAAATCATACAGTTACCTCATGGGGAATTAGCCGCACCTACAAATGATATAAATACTACCGTTGCTTTAGCTTTACTCACGTCATTAGCATATTTCTATGCGGGTCTTACCAAAAAAGGATTAGGTTATTTCGGTAAATACATTCAACCAACTCCAATCCTTTTACCCATTAATATCTTAGAAGATTTCACAAAACCCCTATCACTTAGTTTTCGACTTTTCGGAAATATATTAGCTGATGAATTGGTAGTTGTTGTTCTTGTTTCTTTAGTACCTTTAGTGGTTCCTATACCTGTCATGTTACTTGGATTATTTACAAGCGGTATTCAAGCTCTTATTTTTGCAACTTTAGCTGCGGCTTATATAGGCGAATCTATGGAGGGTCATCATTGACTTGTTTTCGAAATAGGCTTTTTTAGCTTAAGACTTACGCAATATATGCGCGTATCACGATAATCCGCTTAGGGAACATAACATATTATATATAAATATATATAATCTATTTATAAATATATATAATCTATTATATATAATAAATATATAACTAAGATATATATACTCTCTAGAGAGTAATAGTAAAAAAAGCTTAATATCTTAGAGATATTAGGGAGTTGCAACAAACAGGGAAGTAAAAAAAAGGAAAGAGATCTAAAAGATCTTTTTCCTAAAATTCAAGTTCGGTCCATTTATACCCCCTCCAATGAATATTCTCTTTCTATTGTTTTGTTGATTTAATTCGAATATTCAATATTATTAGCTATTAGTAATCATAATCTGAATAATAATTTTGACGGGATTACTTATAGTATTACTACAATGTGCTATAAAAAAAAGATGTTATTGTTATATAGAATGATGCCCATTCAAGTTGATTTCATCCAATTCAACGATTGACCAAAAGAGAATTTTAATAAATAATAAATTACATTAACTTATATCAATCAAATACTGATATTTCGACGCAATGATTCGATCTAACGAATTTGTACATGTAGATTGATTGTACCCATGTGGTCGAATAATAAAAGAAAAAATAAAGATTTACAAAAAACAAAAGTGAAATTGAAAAAAAAAATATATAGATTGGTTAGGGGGAGGAGAAGCCGAACTAGATGTATGTAATCTAATTGCTATAAGACAACTCTTGTGAATGTTTCGAAGAATAATTCTAGAATCCGATTGAATGTAAGATATGAATAGTTGATTTACGTTATGGAAGAAACACATGTATATGTGATATTAGATATTAATTAGATATATCTTTAGTTCATATATAACTAATAAATATCTAATACTGTGAATTTAGATAAAGTGAATATTGAATGAATAAAGAGATTAAATCAAGGAAAAAAACGAAAAATTCAAAGAGAATGGTTTGGAAAAAAGAAAGAAATGGAAGAACAAAAGTCATATGGATTCACAAAAATTATGTGAATTTAAACTAAAAAAAAGAAATATCGAAGTAGTTCTGATGATTCAATAATATTATTACTTCAATTCAGAGTTCTTAGTTCCTTCGACTGTATAGATCTTAGCGATGGAATAATTAAGTCATAATTTCTTGGTTTATTGTATCATTAACTATTTACTTATTTTGTTATGAGGAATTTATCATGAATCCACTGATTTCTGCCGCTTCCGTTATTGCTGCCGGGTTGGCTGTCGGTCTTGCTTCTATTGGACCTGGGGTTGGTCAAGGTACTGCTGCGGGCCAAGCTGTAGAAGGGATCGCGAGACAGCCCGAGGCGGAGGGAAAAATACGAGGTACTTTATTGCTTAGTCTGGCTTTTATGGAAGCTTTAACAATTTATGGACTAGTTGTAGCCTTAGCGCTTTTATTTGCGAATCCCTTTGTTTAATCCTATAACAAAACAATACGTATTTTTTCTTAGTTTATTTCTTTGGACTTACTGCTCTCGCTTTTTCGAATTATATTAAGATTTCACTCCTACAATTATTTATTTGTTGGGACAATAACCCATGGGAAGTGGGAAGGACTGATTGGAGGATGAGGAGTTAGCATACCGACTCGCCTTCTTCCTTCCCCTTCTTATTCCAATGGGAAATCTTTTGTAGGAAGTGTTACAACAAACGAGATACTTCGGAATTGACATAAGGCCTGGTACCTAATTCTAATAAAGATAAGTATCATTTTTTTTTTCAATTGGAAATTTCCAATTGAAAAAATCCATTGATTTATAAATCAATATATTTAATATATTTTTATATTTTGAACTCTAGTTTCATTTTCTTTCTAAAAAGAGTTAAAATAAAATATAAAATAGGAAATTGCAAAAGAAAATAAAGATATAAAGAAAGATATATAAAAAAAGAAAAATAAAGAGATAATTAGTCTATCTATATAGAAATAGAAGAGGAGATCTTATGAAAAATGTAACCGATTCTTTCCTTTCCTTGGGTTACTGGTCATCCGCCGGGAGTTTCGGGTTTAATACCGATATTTTAGCAACAAATCTAATAAATCTAAGTGTAGTGTTCGGTGTATTGATCTTTTTTGGAAAGGGAGTGTGTGCGAGTTGTTTATTTCAAGAATAGGCTGGATCCAACCAACTGCACTTTTTTTTCGTTATAACTGGAAAGGTGCATGATCGCGCGAATTACTTTTGAATAAATTAATAAATCATATTTCAGAACCATAGCATTTCGCGATTCATTGGTAAATCTACTTTGATTCTCTATCAACCAATAATAATAATGTGGAACAATTAACATGGTTAAAACTAAACCGTTTGAAGTCCACACTCAGCAAGGTACTCTTTCTACTACTAGGTTAATATTTTAATGTTAATATGAAAATGGTTTCAAAATGAATAGTTAGAAAGTTTTTTCGATATAGAACACTCATGTCGATAAAATGATTTGAACCCTTTATCTTTAATTTTTATTTTTGCAATTTGGAAAAAATTATGAGTATTTCAACCCCTCCTTTTTATCCAATGCTGAATCAACGACCTACGTATAAATTAAGAAGAATTCTTTGGATTTGAAAAAAAAAAGAAACAACGTTGCTGACAATTATTTGTTTGGTCAGAAGAGTCCTCCGAATATTCTGGTCTTGGATTAGTGATCAGTTTTGAGATCTTTTTTGAATATGAATAGAGAAGGGAGGATAGGCTCATTATATTCAAAAAAAAAATATGGGAATTTCTCATAAATAATTGAAGTAATTGGGCGCGAGAGCCAAATGAATCGAAAGATTCATGTTTGGTTCGGGAAGGGATCGTGGAAGTTTTGAAATAAATGGAAAGATAATCTACTTTCATTAAATGATTTATTAGATAATCGAAAACAGAGGATCTTGAAGACTATTCAAAATTCAGAAGAACTGCGCGGGGGGCCGTTGAACAACTGGAAAAAGCCCGGGCACGTTTAAGGAAAGTGGAAATGGAAGCCGAGCAGTTTCGAGTGAATGGATACTCTGATATAGAACGAGAAAAATTGAATTTGATTAATTCAACTTATAAAACTTTGGAACAATTAGAAATTTACAAAAATGAAACCATTCATTTTGAACAACAAAGAGCGATTAATCAAGTCCGACAACGGGTTTTCCAACAAGCCTTACAAGGAGCTCTAGGAACTTTGAATAGTTCTTTGAACAACGAGTTACATTTACGTACCATTAATGCTAATATTGGCATGTTTGGGACGCTGAAAGAAATAACCGATTAGTCCTTCTACTGTAGGCATTATTTTTTTTTGAAAAAAAAAATAATTAAATATTAAATTAAGAAATACTCATGGTAACCATTCGGGCAGATGAAATTAGTAATATTATTCGTGAACGTATTGAGCAATATAATAGAGAAGTAAAGGTTGTAAATACCGGTACCGTACTTCAAGTAGGCGACGGCATTGCCCGTATTTATGGTCTTGATGAAGTAATGGCGGGTGAATTAGTAGAATTTGAAGAGGGTACAATAGGTATTGCTCTAAATTTGGAATCAAACAATGTTGGTGTTGTATTAATGGGTGACGGTTTGATGATACAAGAAAGAAGTTCTGTAAAAGCAACAGGAAAAATTGCTCAGATACCAGTAAGTGAGGCTTATTTAGGTCGTGTTATAAATGCCCTAGCTAAACCTATTGACGGTCGAGGGGAAATTTCAGCTTCTGAATCTCGGTTAATTGAATCTCCCGCTCCTGGTATTATTTCTAGACGTTCCGTATATGAGCCTCTTCAAACAGGACTTATTGCTATTGATTCGATGATCCCTATAGGACGTGGTCAGCGAGAATTAATTATTGGAGACAGACAGACCGGTAAAACAGCAGTAGCCACAGATACGATTCTCAATCAACAAGGGCAAAATGTAATATGTGTTTATGTTGCTATTGGTCAAAAAGCATCTTCTGTGGCTCAGGTAGTAACTACTTTACAAGAAAGGGGAGCAATGGAATACACGATTGTGGTAGCTGAAACGGCGGATTCTCCGGCCTACATTACAATACCTCGCTCCTTATACAGGAGCCGCTCTGGCTGAATATTTTATGTACCGTGAACAACACACTTTAATCATTTATGATGATCCGTCCAAACAAGCACAGGCTTATCGCCAAATGTCTCTTCTATTACGAAGACCACCGGGTCGCGAAGCTTATCCAGGGGATGTTTTTTATTTGCATTCACGACTTTTGGAAAGAGCCGCTAAATCAAGTTCTCATTTAGGTGAAGGAAGTATGACTGCTTTACCAATAGTTGAGACCCAATCGGGAGATGTTTCGGCTTATATTCCTACTAATGTAATTTCGATTACAGATGGACAAATATTCTTATCTGCCGATCTATTCAATGCTGGAATCAGACCTGCTATTAACGTGGGTATTTCCGTCTCCAGAGTAGGATCCGCAGCTCAAATTAAAGCCATGAAACAAGTAGCCGGCAAATTAAAATTGGAATTGGCGCAATTCGCAGAATTAGAAGCCTTTGCACAATTCGCTTCTGATCTCGATAAAGCTACTCAGAATCAATTGGCAAGAGGTCAACGATTACGCGAGTTGCTCAAACAATCTCAAGCAGATCCTCTCACGGTGGAAGAACAGATAATGACTATTTATACTGGAACGAATGGTTATCTTGATTCATTAGAAATTGGACAGGTAAAGAAATTTCTCGGTGAGTTACGTACTTACTTAAAAACGAATAAACCTCAGTTCCAAGAAATTATATCTTCCACCAAGACATTCACTGAGGAAGCAGAAGCCCTTTTGAAAGAAGCTATTCAAGAACAAATGGAACGCTTTCTACTTCAGGAACAAGTATAATTTCTACTTCAGGAACAAGTATGTATAAAAAAATTCTTTTAGATAACTTTCTAATTTTTTCTTTTTTATTATAGTTTATATTATGAAATTATTAATATATTTCATATTCTATAATATAATAGATTTCATATTAAGATAAAATAAATTATAACTATAAAAAGAAGTTATAACTATAATATTATAATATATAGTTAAGTATAAGCGTCTCTTATTCAAATCATTCAAAATACCTAGTAGAAAGAAATATAACAAAATATATGGAAATAAATTGCGTCCAATAGGATTTGAACCTATACTAAAGGTTTAGAAGACCTCTGTCCTATCCATTAGACAATGGACGCTTTTTTTTTTTCTTAGTTTAATTGTCACATCTTTTTTTCTGAAAAAAAGAATATGTGAGAGAATTCCAAAAATTGCACATTCAATTCAACGATTCGGTATATTAATTACATTAAATTAGATTAATTACATTAATCTGATTAATTATATTATTTTTATATTATTTAATATATTAATATAATTAATGTTAATTTTAATATATAATAAATATAAATGAATAAATTATTCTAGATATAATATCTATAATATATATATATTAAATCTAGAATAATAAATATAGAGATATAAGCGGGTAGCGGGAATCGAACCCGCATCGTTAGCTTGGAAGGCTAGGGGTTATAGTCGACGTTGATTCATCATTTTTAACGTCTCTAATTCAAAACCGAACGTGAAACTTTGGTTTCATTCGGCTCCTTTATGGAAGATGGATAAATTCCACAGATGTCAGATGTAAACGAAATAAAAAAAAAATGAAAAAAGAATTTCGGCCCATAACATCTATGTCAGCTTTTCCGTTTGAATGCATTCAAAACAACCCGCTTTCTAGATGATCCCTATAGAAGAGGGGGATTCTAACAATCTTTCTAGTTACTTCGTTCTCTATTTCTATTTGAAAGAATCCTTAGGAAAAGGATTTTGTTTCCACCGAGCTAAAACAATATGTCGATGTCTCTAGTAAACCAAAGTCATTGTTTAATAGCTATTTTGCTTCAATCTCTCTTATACATACAAATCATAAAATTGAAGATTTAGTTACGATTAGAAATACTCCC
The DNA here is from genome assembly GCF_965113065.1 of Corylus avellana. Lineage (NCBI taxonomy): Eukaryota > Viridiplantae > Streptophyta > Magnoliopsida > Fagales > Betulaceae > Corylus > Corylus avellana. The sequence goes on from NW_028290605.1 coordinate 10,215, forward strand.
TTCTCTCTTTATCCATGGATACTTTACTCATACTCATTCAATTGGAAGTATTGATCCAATTTAAAAACAAATTATGTTTCGTAATTTCATAATCCAATTTTTTTTTTAATTTCTAATTGAATCTTTTGGATATAAATCACGAGAATGTCCATTCTTCCTCGAATCTTTCATTGATAGGTAAAGGATTAAATCCTTTTAAGAAATAAAGTTTTTGATCGGAATAGTAATCAAACATTCCGAAGGGACCCCTTAACTATTACGGGATTAATAGAACGAATCACACTTTTACCACTAAACTATACCCGCTACAATGTGATTATTGTATATAAATGTATCCTTTGTCGAACAAAAAAATTAGCCATAATAATTAAGAAGATAGGATCAGAAAAGAATCATGAAAATTAGAGCGTTGACGTGCTTTGTTCAAGGAGCCCGATTAAATTAGGGAAAGAGGAGTCATTTAAATAACTAAATAACACCTTTTTTTGATGGGGGTGCTTTGACATTGACGGATACGGTTCGATAATGTACGCCAAAACATAAAATTCTGCAAGAATATATGGTTCCATTCTTTCTTTTTTTTATTCCAGTAAAGTAAATGGAATAAAAAAAAGAAAGATCAAATAATTAAGAAATGGCACTTTGATTCTATTCTGTATCATAGGAATCGAAATAGTCTTTATTATGATTGTTGTTGTTTCAATAACAAGTATCCTTTTTTCAAATCAAATAAATCATTTTTTCTATGATTCATTGGAACAAAAAAGGCCCAGCGAGGTACTGACCAGGCCGGGCTGTGGAATTAAAAAAAGCTCTTGGAGACGAAATCAAAGAGGTACTTTTATTATATATTAAATTATATAGTAGTAATATATAATTTATTACTTATAATATATATTATTACTATTATTACTTATAATATATATATATATAATTATAGAATTATAATTTATATTCATTGGAATAGTGGATTGGAGATATCTCTTTCGAGCCCTTACTTTATCTCAATGGAATTACTTTTAGTTTCTATATTTTTTAATATTTTTTATATTTTATATGTCTAGATACTATATAATTATATATAATAAAAAGAATATAAAAAATAAAAATAAGAGGTATGGTATAAAAGAAAGAAAGACTCTTTTTTCAAACCTTACTTTTTGTGTAATGTAACATAGTAATTATCCTTTTTCGATTGGGGGAGATGGCTGAGTGGACTAAAGCGTCGGATTGCTAATCCGTTGTACGGGTTTTTCGTACCGAGGGTTCGAATCCCTCTCTTTCCGCTTTTGTCAATGACGTGGTATTTTTTATTTATCTTTCAATTTCGACGAGTCTTTTTTTTTTTTTATTTTTTTATTTAATAGTTAAAGATGTGGAATAAATAAAATCCTAAGAACATTTAAAAATCGAGCAAGGAAAACAAAAACTTTATTTTTTATTCTTCACGTCCAGGATTACGTCCTGGATCATTAGATAGGAATCCGAAGATAAAGAGAGAAACAAAGAATATCACTACTGTGTAAACAAATAGTTTGAGAGTAAGCATTACACAATCTCCAAGATCATTTTTTTGGAAAAAAAGAGAATAGATTCTCCATTTTTATACCACATATACCGCATTTTGACACCAAAAATGGTTTTTATAAAGCTAGAAATAGAAGAAATAGAAAGGAATTTTCATAAATTCATTTGTAATGTAATATGAGTCAAGTCTTTCATTAACAAAATTTTTTGCATACCCACAATATCTAATTGTGGGGGACTCTAATAGGTTCTTTCAATGTAAAAAAAGGGTCCGAATTAGTAAATGGGGTGATCTCCAGACTTATCGTGGCGATACAAGAATTTCAATATTTGAATTGAAGCTTTATACTATAAGACTTATCCGATCTTATCAATTGTTAGAATCTTTTTTTTATAATAAATCATGAATTTTTCTAGGACAGTATTCAAAATCTCATCGAAAACTTACAGCAGCTTGCCAAACAAAAGCTAAGAGAAAAAATAGCACAGGTATTACTGGCATAAAATCTACGATTGGATTCAAAAAAGCGTAGGCTTCGGGCAATTTGGCGAAGAAAAAACTATTTGAAGAAAGAGTAGAATTAAACCAGATACAGATCAAACTAAAGATATTAAGCATAACAAACGTTTTGTTTTTTTGTTTTGTTCTTGAAGATAATTGTATTTATTTTGATTGAGTTATTAATATGAGTTATTGTTATTAATAATATAAAATTAATAATTTAATAATATAATGTTTTTTTTTTTTTTAAGTTTAAGTTATATAAAAAAAATGAGTAAAAATTAAAAAATAAAAATAAGGTAGACCAAAAAACTTTTCTTTGATTTGAACTAACTCAACCAAAAATACTTCAATTCTCAAATTAAAAGAGAATAGAAGAAATCATACTTTCATACAATATCTTAATTGAATTATATGTAATGATCAATAAATTTCGTTTAATTCTATATCTAAATGTATCAAAATCCTAGTAACAATCTATTCTATAGATATTTAGACTATAATTGACGAACAACTAATAAGAATATTAGTGTTTATTAATGTCGAATAGAAATATAAAATGGGGCGTGGCCAAGTGGTAAGGCAACGGGTTTTGGTCCCGGTATTCGGAGGTTCGAATCCTTCCGTCCCAGAGCATACTTATTATATATATCATATCAGATTATATATGTCGTATCATAATACCGATTTTATATCAGAATAAAAGATTGTCTTTTTTTTTTTTTATTAAGAGTATAATAATATTGGATAGAATATGATTCTTTTTTCTTATAATGATTAATTCTTATCTGAATTATATCTTTTTCGCAAATTTAATCGTGTTCAAATAACACCAAATAACACACAGATGTAATTGAATCTATTTGTATCCAAGTAAGATGGGAACATAGATCAAAAGAAAAGAGTTTTTATTATAATATAAAAAAAAAGATCCGGGGACGGGCTTTTCATTCTATGTCCATACCTTTCATATTTAAATTAGTTACTCATAAAAATAAAAAAAAAAGCCTTACTTCTTATATCCATTGGAATTTTCAATGATGCATTCTAAATATAAATGCGAAAGCCTCTCTTTCTTTTTTCCCTATACTTTAACTTTAAATGGTGGTGCAGTCTGATTATTAATTTTCTGTGGATTTATAAATTATAAACGCGGGTGTTCGTTTGATATTGGGGTACTAATTAACTTCAATCAATAATCAATAATCAATAGGATTAACTGGTTTAAAGTAAAAAAAAAAATAGGAGCAATGACTTAATCTGGACTTGTTTTAACTTGCATTTATACAAAATAGTCTAGCACTCCCTAAACTACATATAATATAGGATTCTTTTTTGATTTATGATTCATCATCTTCATAGAATTGACGGAGTAGATAGGAGTTAATCGTCAACGAAAAATACCAATTTCAATGTCTGCGTCTGTCCGAGTATCATTAAAAAACAATCAAGTTACATACGTAACATATGTATTTTCTTTGAACCTCGTTTTTAAGTATTTTGTGGTTTCTCTAATTCTAATGAATAATTGTAAATCTATGTAACAATTGAGACAAAATCTATTATCTTATTCACTTTACCTTATTACATTACCTTAGGTAAAAATTGCAGAAAGATTATTGAATTTTTCAGGTCAAATAAACTACGCAGAAAATGAGGAAATGCTTATATGTATGTCTTGTTATCGTTCTATTTCATTGAAAACTTTATTTTATTTCAATAATTACTTTCAGAAACATTTGTTTAGTCTATATGATAGATATGGGGATCTCCTAGTTCTTTTCTTTCGATTATGATTTATCAAAAATAATAACAACCCCAATCCTTCCTTACATCAGTCTTTATTCCCCACCCCATTAAATTAATAAATTAAAAAAGAAAAAAATAGATATATTATATGGGGTAAATTGAATTCTTGTTGAGACTTCTTCAGAAACTACCCATTCATAAAAGTATAGATTACTATGTACCGACCGAACCAATGATTATTCATGATTCCATAATTGAATCAATTACATACTGGTTACAGCAACCTACTAGAGAAATGTTATGGTAAAACTTCGTTTAAAACGATGTGGTAGAAAGCAACGTGCGACTTGAAGGATATGGTCGGTTGTGGATTCTTACATCCACCATTTTTTTATATTAATTATATAGGAATGAGGGTGCTCTTGGCTCGACATCGTTTGTTCTGTTCCACTGGAAAAACCTCATTTTTTGAGGGTTGCGATGTAAATAGTACATGATCATGATGGAGCTCGAGTAAAAAGTATTGATTCATTTTTTAGGGACATGGATCTAGGGTTAGTGTTAATTAATAAGTTGAAACAACTTCGTAAGTATATTTTCGATATAGAAATCGAAAGGATCCAATTCTAACAAGTTTCAAATTCATAACGAAAATTTATTGGAATTGGTAAAACTCTTTCGATCAAAAGTGTATCACATGGGAATCAACCATTTGTATGATTCTTTGATAGAAAGAAATTGCAAAAATGGTATGTTGCTGCCATTTTTTTAAATGATTAAAGATCACCGAAGTAATGTCTAAACCCAACGATTCAAGGCAACGATAAAGAATCCTGGAACAAGTAAATACCGTTTTCAGTTGTCTCAAAAAATAGATCATAATGAAGAATCAAAATAAATTCTAAAGGAGACAGACAAAAAATGCGTGGTTAGAGACCGCTCAATAAAGGAAATGCCTAAAGGTTTTCCTTTGGATTATTTGAGAGTTATCCAACTTGAGTTAGGAGGATGTGAATACGAATGATTTTTTTCTTTTTCGGGCAAGAATAAGAAAAAGTACTTAAATCATAGTTTAATTGATTTGATGATTTGATGGATCTATTTGACATTAATTATAAATTCTATATATAGACATAATTTCTAATTTTCTTGAGCCGTACGAGGAGAAAACTTCTTATACGTTTCTAGGGGGGGGGGTATTATTCATCTACATCTATCCCAATGGGCGGTTTATCGAATCGTTGCAATTGATGTTCGATCCAGAAGAGAAGGAAGAGATCTTCGGAAAGTGGGTTTTTATGATCCGATAAAGAATCAAACTTATTTAAATGTTCCTGCTATTCTATATTTCCTTGAAAAGGGCGCTCAACCTACGGGAACTGTTCATGACATTTCAAAGAAGGCGGGAGTTTTTATGGACCTTTCTCTTAATTAACAGATTAAATTCAATTAATGAAATACAATAAATAAAAAAAAGGGGGGAGGGGGTGACTTGTATATAACTTTGCATAACCCTTTCTATACAACTCCCCCTCTCTTGCTCTATTCCTACTCAATTTATTATTACTACCATAAGATGTCGTCGTCTATAACGACAAAAATTTATTTTTATTTTAGTGAGATAAATTCATATAAGACAGATAGATAGAAAAAAGATCAAGTGAATAAATGAATGAAATAGTTGGATCTATAAATATAAAATTTTACATTATCGCTAATTCAATAATGGTTTATTTTTCGTTGAAACTTTAACTTTATTTTTTTTTATTTATTTTATTTGTTCATAAAAAAAACATGGGATTTAAGCTTACTTTTTTTACTTATATTGATTGCGTAAACCCAATCAAGATTTTTTTATACTTCTCTCCGAATTTTTTTTACGCCTATACCTTTTTGTATTTATCTTTATTAAATATGTAGTGCTAATTTAATACAAGTCATTAGTTTTTTTATTTTTAATTTCTATTTATTTATAGTTATAGTAATTAAATATTATATTGAATTTAATAAATTTAATAAATTTAATAAGAAAATATTGAATAATTTTTTATTTCAATTTATGGTTTTCTACATTATGTTCTTTTCTCAACATTAACTTTTATATTGACAACAGTATATCAAACAAATATAATCCGATCGTGAATAAATGTATATATTTATCTCTGTTCTATAGACTTGGTTTTTTATTTTACTTTATTCAAATGGTGGGTTCATTGGATTTGCTGGGATACAAGAAGTCTTTATTTTTTTTTATTAAAAAAAAATCAATTTATTAAAAAAAAATTTATTAAAAAAAAAAAGAAATGGATAACATACGAACAAAATATGTGGTAGTCTATAAATTTTTATTTTATCTATATTTTTATCCTAATCTATATTCTTATCTTAGACGTCATTGTATTTGCATCTGATATGTTCATTTTTATGTTATGTTCAGAATCGATTAGAAATATTTTTTTTTATTTAATATTTTGATTGCGTTGTGAAATTCAATCTCTTTTTTGATTACGATTAGATCTATACATTTTGATTCGGGTTGCTAACTCAACGGTAGAGTACTCGGCTTTTAAGTGCGACTAGCATTTTTTACACATTTGTATGAAGCAACGGATTCGTCAATACCATCGGTAGAGTTTGTAAGACCGCGACTGACCCTGAAAGGAAGGAATGGAAAAAGCAGCATGTCGTATTAATGGAGAATTCTGAGAATATTTTATTCTTATCTTATCGGATCGATCCAAAATTGTGTTTGAATTCTTGACGCGCAAAAAAAAAGAAATTTAAAGTTGCGGTTAATTGAATAAATGGATAGAGCCCCATGGCTCCAATTATAGGGAAACAAAAAAAAGCAACGAGCTTCTGTTCTTAATTTGAATGATTACCCGATCTAATTAAACGTTAAAAATATATTAGTGCTTGGTGCGGGAAATGTTTTTACCATAAGTGGATTAGATTATCGATTTTTTTTATAAATCCTAATTATTCGTAGATATTCTCCATTAGAGTGTGGGGATGAATGTGTAGAAAAAGCAGTATATTGATAAAAATATTTTTTTTTACAAATTTCCAAAATCAAAAGAGCGATTGGGTTGAAAAAATAAAGGATTTATAACCATCTTGTTATCCTAGAATGAACATAAAACTATTTAATTAGATGGAAAAAGAGAGGATAAAGAGTCCGTTGATGAGTCTTATCTGTTTCCGGGGTATCTATCTAGTCTTTTCTTACTATAATATCCTGTTTTGACTGTATCGTACTATGTGTCATTTAATACCCCAAGAAATCCCCTATCCCCGGTTCAAGTTCAAATCTAATTTAAAATAAATGGAGGAATTTCAAGGATATTTAGAACTAGATAGATTTAGGCAACATGACTTCCTATACCCACTTATCTTCCGGGAATATATTTATGCACTTGCTCATGATCATGGTTTAAATAGAGTGATTTTGTTGGAAAATGTAGCTTATGATAATAAATCTAGTTTACTTATTGTAAAACGTTTAATT
>NW_028290605.1:25000-28459 GCF_965113065.1 Corylus avellana
GAATCAGAAGAGAGATTTCAAGAAATGGCGGATAGATTCACTCTATCAATAACCGAGCCGGATCTGGCGTATCATAAGGGATTTACCTTTTCTATTGATTCCTGCAGATTGGATCAAAAACAATTCTTGAATGAGGTATTCAACTCCAGGGATGAATCGAAAAAGAAAGATTTATTGGTTCTACCTCCTATTTTTTATGAAGAGAATGAATCCTTTTATCGAAGGATCAGAAAAAAATGGGTCCGGACCTCCCTGCGGGAATGATTTGGAAGATCCAAAACCCAAAATAGTGGTATTTGCTAGCAACAACATAATGGAGGCAGTCAATCAATATAGATTGATCCGAAATCTGATTCAAATCCAATATAACACCTGTGGGTACATAATAAATGTATTGAATCGATTCTTTTTAATGAATAGATCCGATCGCAACTTCGAATATGGAATGCAAAGGGATCAAATAGGAAATGATACTCTGAATCATAGAACTATAATGAAATATACGATCAACCAACATTTATCAAATTTGAAAAAGAGCCAGAAGAAATGGTTCGATCCTCGTATTTTTATTTCTCGAACCGAGAGATCTATGAATCGGGATCCTAATGCATATAGATACAAATGGTCCAATGGGAGCAAGAATTTCCAGGAACATTTGGAACATTTCATTTCTGAACAGAAGAGCCGTTTTTATTTTCAAGTAGTGTTCGATCGATTACGTATTAATCAATATTCGATTGATTGGTCTGAGGTTATCGACAAAAAGATTTGTCTAAGTCACTTCCTTTCTTTTTGTCCAAGTTACTTCTTTTTTTGTCCAAGTTTCTTCTTTTTTTGTCCAAGTTTCTTCTCTTTTTGTCTAACTCACTTCCTTTTTTCTTTGTGAGTTTCGGGAATATCCCCATTCATAGGTCCGAGATCCACATCTATGAATTGAAAGGTCCGAATGATCAACTCTGCAATCAGTTGTTAGAATCAATAGGTCTTCAAATCGTTCATTTGAAAAAATTGAAACCCTTCTTATTGGATGATCATGATACTTCCCAGAAATCGAAATTCTTGATCAATGGAGGAACAATATCACCATTTTTGTTCAATAAGATACCAAAGTGGTGGATGATTGACTCATTCCATACTAGAAATAATCGCAAGAAATCTTTTGATAACACGTATTCCTATTTCTCAATGATATCCCACGATCAAGACAATTGGCCGAATCCCGCGAAACCATTTCATAGAAGTTCATTGATATCTTCTTTTTATAAAGCAAATCGACTTCGATTCTTGAATAATCCACATCACTTCTGCTTCGATTGTAACAAAAGATTCCCTTTTTATGTGGAAAAGGCCCGTGTCAATAATTATGATTTTACGTATGGACAATTCCTCAATATCTTGTTCATTCGCAACAAAATATTTTCTTTGTGCGGCGGTAAAAAAAAACATGCTTTTTTGGAGAGAGATACTATTTCACCAATCGAGTCACAGGTCTCTAACATATTCATACCTAACGATTTTCCACAAAGTGGTGACGAAAGGTATAACTTGTACAAATCTTTCCATTTTCCAATTCGATCCGATCCATTCGTTCGTAGAGCTATTTACTCGATCGCAGACATTTTGGAACACCTCTAACAGAGGGACAAATAGTAAATTTTGAAAGAACTTATTGTAAACCTCTTTCAGATATGAATCTATCTGATTCAGAGGGGAAGAACTTGCAGCAGTATCTCAATTTCAATTCAAACATGGGTTTGATTCACACTCCATGTTCTGAGAAATATTTACCATCCGAAAAGAGGAAAAAACGGAGTCTTTGTCTAAAGAAATGCCTTGAGAAAGGGCAGATGTATAGAACCTTTCAACGAGATAGTGCTTTTTCAACTCTCTCAAAATGGAATCTATTCCAAACATATATGCCATGGTTCCTTACTTCGACAGGGTACAAATATCTAAATTTGATATTTTTAGATACTTTTTCAGACCTATTGCCGATACTAAGTAGCAGCCAAAAATTTGTATCCATTTTTCATGATATTATGCATGGATCAGATATATCATGGCGAATTCTTCAGAAAAAATTGTGGAAGACACAATGGAATCTGATAAGTGAGATTTCGAGTAAGTGTTTACATAATCTTCTTCTGTCCGAAGAAATGATTCATCGAAATAATGAGTCACCATTGATATCGACACATCTGAGATCGCCAAATGTTCGGGAGTTCCTCTATTCAATCCTTTTCCTTCTTCTTGTTGCTGGATATCTCGTTCGTACACATCTTCTCTTTGTTTCTCGAGCCTATAGTGAGTTACAGACAGAGTTCGAAAAGGTCAAATCTTTGATGATTCCATCATACATGATTGAGTTGCGAAAACTTCTGGATAGGTATCCTACATCTGAACTGAATTCTTTATGGTTAAAGAATCTCTTTCTAGTTGCTCTGGAACAATTAGGAGATTCTATAGAAGAAATACGGGGTTATGCTTCTGGCGGCACATGCTATGGGGTGGTGGTCCCGCTTATGGGGTCAAATCAATACGTTCTAAGAAGAAATATTTGAATATCAATCTCATCGATCTCATAAGTATCATACCAAATCCCATCAATCCAATCGCTTTTTCGAGAAATACGAGACATCTAAGTCATACAAGTAAAGAGATCTATTCATTGATAAGAAAAAGAAAAAACGTGAACGGTGATTGGATTGATGATAAAATAGAATCCTGGGTCTCGAACAGTGATTCGATTGATGATAAAGAAAGAGAATTCTTGGTTCAGTTCTCCACCTTAACGACAGAAAAAAGGATTGATCAAATTCTATTGAGTCTGACTCATAGTGATCATTTATCAAAGAATGACTCTGGTTATCAAATGATTGAACAACCGGGAGCAATTTACTTACGATACTTAGTTTACATTCATAAAAAGTATCTAATGAATTATGAGTTCAATACATCCTGTTTAGCAGAAAGACGGATATTCCTTGCTCATTATCAGACAATCACTTATTCACAAACCTCGTGTGGGGCTAATAGTTTTAATTTCCCATCTCATGGAAAACCCTTTTCGCTCCGCTTAGCCCTATCCCCCTCTAGGGGTATTTTAGTGATAGGTTCTATAGGAACTGGACGATCCTATTTGGTCAAATACCTAGCGGAAAACTCCTATGTTCCTTTCATTACAGTATTTCTGAACAAGTTCCTGGATAACAAGCCTGAGGGTTTTCTTATTGAGGATAGTGACGATATTGATGATAGTGACGATATTGACCGTGACCTTGATACGGAGCTGGAGCTCCTAACTATGACGAATGCGCTAACTATGGATATGATGCCGGAAATAGACCGATTTTATATCACCCTTCAATTCGAATTAGCAAAAGCAATGTCTCCTTGCATAATATGGATTCCAAACATTCATGATCTAGATGTGAATGAGTCGAATTACTTATCCCTCGG
>NW_028290606.1:5000-22500 GCF_965113065.1 Corylus avellana
CTTATCTAGATGGGAATCAAGAAAATTCGAAGTTAGAAATATTTAAAGATAAAAAGGATAAAGAAATATTCTGGTTTGAAAAACCTCTTGTTACTACTCTTTTCAACTATAAACGATGGAATCGCCCATTTCGATATATAAAAAAGAATCGAGTTGACATGTATGTAAAAAATGAAATGTCACAATATTTTTTTCATACATGTTTCTAATACATGTTTCTAATTTAGAATATTTTATATTTCTAATTTAGAATATTTTATAATAATAATAGAATATATTTCTAATATAACTTATATAACTTAACTTATAAATTGAAAAATGAAAATTAATAAAAAGATTAATACATAAAATAAATACAATAAGAGATAAGAAGAAATTCGGCCACCCCCTATATATTTTATACCCTCTCCGACAAAAAAACTTGTAATACCGACTCCATTTGTAATTCCATCAATTACTCGTCTATCAAAAAAATAAGTTAATTGAGCTAATCCTCTTATACCGTTAGTTAAGGATATTTCATAAAAAGCATCTATGTAACCACGATTATATGACCAATCATATATCACATTTATTATTTTTTCCCAAATAATTTTATTAGGAACACTTTTAAAAAATGAATTTCGGAAGTTCAAATTTTGTAAAGATGAATAAAAAGGCTTATATAAAAAAGACGCTATAAATATCCCGAGATAAGCTATACTCAATGAAAAACTTGCATTTGTCACAAATTCATACCAATCGACAGAATTATTTGAATTTTGATGTATTATAACTGGAGTTAACAATTTGGATAATATGTCCAAATCCATTCCTTGTTGATTGAAAGGAATTCCTATGGCCCCAACGAACAAAGTAAATATGCCTAATACAAGCATAGGAAATAGCATAGTAGTATCCGATTCATGGGGATACAAAAAAGTGTTCTTAATACCAAAATGCGTAATAGTAATAAAGGGCCGCCTCATCTTTCTTACATTAATATCAATTGGATACGTCTTCTTCAACAAAAAAGAAATCCTTTCATTATTATTATTCATTGTTAATAAAGATAATAAACGAAATCTTTTTTGAATTCTTTTTTTCCCTTCTATATCTTTACCCCATAGAGATATTGAATAAAACGAGTTATTTGTTTTGCCGCTGTAATTTTGAAAATGAACATTTAAATATCCTTCAAAAGTAAGTAAATAGATCCGAAACATATAAAATGCAGTTAATCCTGCTGTGAAAAAAGCTATTATTGCAAAAATCGGTGAATACAACCAACTATCATTAAGAATTTCATCTTTAGACCAAAAACAGGCAAGAGGTGGAATACCACAAAGGGAAAGTATACCTAAAAAAAAAGCAGTTTTTGTAATCGGCACATGTTTTGTTAAACCACCCATAAGAACCATATTCTGACTTTTATCTGGAGAATACCCAACAATCGCTTCCATTGAATGAATGATTGATCCGGACCCTAAAAACAACAATGCTTTCGAATAAGCATGAGTAATCAAATGAAATAAAGCAGCTCGATAAGACCCAATACCGAGAGCTAACATCATATAACCCAATTGAGACATTGTAGAATAGGCCAAACTTCTCTTAATATCTTTTTGAGCAAGAGCTAAAGTAGCTCCTAATAGTAATGTTATTATACCTATCAAAGCTATTATATTCATTATGTAAGGTATAACTATGAAAAGAGGAAGAAGCCGAGCTACAAGAAAAATTCCTGCGGCTACCATAGTAGCAGCATGTATAAGAGCTGAAATAGGAGTAGGTCCTTCCATAGCATCAGGTAACCATACCTGAAGGGGAAATTGAGCGGATTTAGCAATTGCACCAGAAAATAATAGGAGGGCACACAAAGTAACAAATAAAAAATTAACTTCATTATTATAAATCAAGTTATTGAATATCTCAAACAAATCCTGAAATTCGAAACTGCCTGTTATCCAATAAAGACCTAAAATTCCTAATAATAAACCAAAATCCCCTACACGATTAGTTACAAACGCTTTTTGACAAGCATTCGCTGCAATCGGTCGTGTGAACCAAAAACCTATTAATAGATAAGAACAGACTCCAACTAATTCCCAAAAAATATAAATTTGTATCAAATTAGAACTAGTCACTAATCCCAGCATTGAAGTATTGAAAAAACTCATATAAGCAAAAAATCTCAAATATCCTTGATCATGAGACATATAATTGTCACTATAAATAAGAACCATAATTCCAACAGTAGTAATTAAGATTGACATAATAGAAGTAAGTGGATCGATCAAGTAGGTGAACTCTAAAGAAAAGTCATTATTGATGGTCCAAGACCATACATATTGATAGATATAACTGTTATTTATTTGCTGAATAGGCGGATTGGCTGAAAAAATCATAACTATACTTAACAATAAAACACTAGGAAAAGCCCACATGCGGCGAAGATTTTTTGTTGCCTTCGGGAAAAGGAGAAGTCCCACTCCTATTAACATAGGAATTATAACTGGAATGAAAGGTATGATCCATGAATATTGATATGTATATTCCATAAAAATAAATAAATAAAAATCTTTTATTTTTAATTAACTGTTTCTGATTCACCAGCTCTTATTTTTTTTTTGAAAGGAATCAGTTAATAAAAAAATTAAAATATATAAAACTAAAATAAAATTTGATATTCTTAATTATTATAAATTTTTTCCAAATACTTCAAACAAAACAAGATATTTCAAATCAAGAAGTTTGAATTGGTCAAATGAGATGACCAAGCTACTATTGAAAAATAAATACTTACTCTTTTTTTAAGTAAGATTTTATGAAGCTACAAAAAATAAAGATTTCAATTATTATTACAATTTACATAATACAATATTTTAACAATATTTTAATCTCGGGAGAGGGTAAGGACAAATAATTACACCAAAAAGAGTATTTTATTTTGATATGATTCATAAAAGACAGACACAGTCCATACATAACTTAACTCAAGGAAATAAGAGCTATTTTTTTTAGTTCGTTTATTCAGAATCATTAACCAATGCAGTTTTGAATTGATTGAAGGAATTACTAAAATAAAATGACTTTTCTTTAGAAAAAAATGATGTATACTTTAACACATTAACTGCGAGTCTCATTTGAATTTGAAAATTTTAATTAGGTGCACTCTTTTTCGAGTTTGACTAATTAAGCAATTAAAAAAAAAATTAAGGGAATTAAGGGTTGGTTTCTTAAACTTTTTGATGTATTTTATTACATGTATAAATATAGCACGATGAAAATAAACAATAAACAATATAAAGGAACAACCACTTTGGTTTATATTTTTTCTTTTTTTATGACGAGAGTCTAATTTAGACTATAAATAGATAATTAGATAGTAAGTAAAGAACAATTGGTTTTGAACAATAGATGTCTTTCACATCCAACTAGAGAAATGAATACTCTATCATAATTTTTTAATGGCAGTTCCAAAAAAACGCACTTCTATATCAAAAAAACGAATTCGTAAAAATATTTGGAAAATGGAGGGGTATTGGGTAGCATTGAAAGCTTTTTCGTTAGCGAAATCTCTTTCTACAGGGAATTCAAAAAGTTTTTTGTACAATAAGAAATAAATAACTAATTACTGGAATAATCTGAATCTATCTCTGACTCTAAAAAAAGTCTAGTTTCATTTTGAATTTCGTTTCTAATTTTTTAATTTATATATAATAATTATACTTAAAAACTATAAAAAAAAAAAAAGTAATGATTCCCATTCCTTAATGTTTTGAATGGATAAATATTAAATTGAATTCGTTTTGCCATTATGTTATGTAAAATAATTATTATTTTGTATACTTAATACTTAATTTTGTAAAATGATATTCTTTTTTGTTTGACAAAAAAAAGAATAAATACAAGATATAAAGTTTCAACTGTCTTTTTAGTAAAGTTTTGTCTTTTTTATATTTATTTATTATATTTATATAATATATATATACTATTTTTTATAGAACAACAAATATAAGATCTTTAATCCAAATTCAAATTAATGAGTTGTTGAAACTCATTTTTTTAGTTTCAAACTTGTTTTGTAATTTTCTGAACAATCATTTTAAACAATAATTATCAATATATATATACTCCTTATCCTTATATATACCTTATATACCTCGTATAAAATATCCACCTAAATGGGACAAGAAGCTTTTATCAATGGATATTTTATACGAGAAATGTATCAATTTTGGTCATCAAAAATAAAAAAAAAAAAAAATGGATCCTATAGTTGCTTGGGCTGGGGAAGATAGATCAATATATGTATTAAGTATTCATTTTTAACGGGTTATTCTAATTTGAAGTAGGGTCCAATTACGATAGAAATCGAAACTCTTTTTTTATATGATACGCTCAATACCCAACCCAATCCCAATTTAATTAAATCAAACAAATAATAAAAAATAAGGATTATTATTGGAAATACGTTTTAAATCACTATTTTTTAAACGAGTTTTTATTCATCAATTTCTTTATTCATAAATTGAAATGTTTCCTATAAAACTAAAAAATATTGAATGATTGAGTACTTTAACCTAGACGATTAAATAAGAATAGGTTATTATGATTTCGAACAAGCCGCTATGGTGAAATCGGTAGACACGCTGCTCTTAGGAAGCAGTGCTAGAGCATCTCGGTTCGAGTCCGAGTGGCGGCATGGCATCTTATAAAAGAGTAAGTCCTATAATAAATTCAATTCCCGATTTCCATTCCTATAATTTTGAGAATCCCCCCCCCCCCTTTTTTTATTTATTTTATAATTTTTTTATGATATTTTCAAGTTTAGAGCATATATTAACTCATATATCCTTTTCGGTTGTTTCAATTGTAATTTCAATTCGTTTGATAATCTTATTAATTAATGAAAGCGCAGGACTATATGATTCATCAGAAAAGGGCATAAAAACTACTTTTGTCTGTATAACAGGATTATTAGTTACTCGTTGGATTTATTCGAGACATTTACCCTTAAGTGATTTATACGAATCATTCATTTTTCTTTCGTGGAGTTTGTCCATTATTTGTATGGTTCCGTATTTAAAAAAAAATATAAACCATTTAAGCGCAATAACCGCGCCAAGTGTTATTTTTACCCAAGGCTTTGCTACTTCTGGTTTTTTAACTGAAACGCATCAATCCGTAATATTAGTACCCGCTCTACAATCTCATTGGTTAATGATGCACGTAAGTATGATGGTATTGGGTTATGCAGCTCTTTTATGTGGATCATTATTATCAGTAGCTCTTATAGTCATTACATTTCGAAAAGTCATAAGGGCTTTTGAGAAAAAGAATAATGATTCATTTTCATTTGATGAGATCCAATACATGAATGAAAGAAACAACGTTTTATGGAACATTTCTTTGATCTCTTCTAGGAATTATTATAGATCTCAATTGATTCAACAATTGGATCATTGGAGTTATCGTATTATTGGTATAGGGTTTCTCTTTTTAACCATAGGTATTCTTTCGGGAGCAGTATGGGCAAATGAGGCATGGGGCTCATATTGGAATTGGGATCCGAAGGAAACTTGGGCATTTATTACTTGGACCATATTCGCGATTTATTTACATATTCGAACAAATAAGAATTTTGAAGGTGTAAATTCCGCAATTGTAGCCTCGATGGGATTTCTTATAATTTGGATATGCTATTTTGGGGTCAATCTATTAGGAATAGGGCTACATAGTTATGGTTCATTTACACTAACGTCTAACTGAAGAAAGGACCTAACGAACACAAGCAAACATGGGACAGCATATATATATATAAGAAAACATTGTGTAAGCCTTCGAGAACCTTTTGAATCAAAGTAGTGATTCAAAAGGTTCTTACAAAGGCCAAACAAATCTGGTTAAAAGTCTAATTCATTTTTTTATTTTTAACTTAAGTTTAACTTAAACTTAAGAGAAGAAAAAATACTTATTATTTTATTGTTTTTTTTTAATTGTACAACGAATTTTTTAAAACATCCTAATATTATTTCTTATTTATTATTATAGTATAGCATTAGTATAGGATTGCTGTTTGATTTTTTATTTTATTCATGAAAATTATCTATAAAAATAGATAGATATAATATCTTCGACCTTGTCAACTGATAGTGAGAAAACGAAATCCGGATAAATACCAATACCTATTACTGGTAAAAGGATAGAGATCGAAACAAATAACTCTCGCGGTCCAGAATCAAAAAAATAAGAGTTTGGAGCATTAAAAAACTTGTATCCATAGAACATTTGGCGTAACATAGATAATGAATAAATAGGAGTTAATATCATTCCAATTGCCATTACAAATGTAATTAGTATTTTTGTTATTAAAAAAAATTTTTGGCTGGTAATTAGTCCCAAAAATACTATTAATTCTGCAACAAAACCACTCATCCCCGGTAATGCAAGGGAAGCCATCGATAAGATACTGAAAGTCGTGAATATTTTCGGAACCGGGATCGCCATTCCGCCCATTTCGTCGAGATAAACAAGACGTATTCTATCAAAACTCGTTCCCGCCAAGAAAAAAAGTGCAGCGCCAATAAAGCCATGAGAGATTATTTGTAAAATGGCTCCATTGAGGCCCATATCACTTATAGAGCCAATTCCTATAATTATGAAACCCATATGAGATATGGAGGAATAGGCTATTCTTTTTTTTAAATTACGTTGACCGGGAGATGCTGAAGCTGCATAGATTATTTGAATTGTGCCTACTATAATCAACCAGGGAGCAAATAGAGAATGAGCGCGGGGCAATAATTCCATATTAATCCGAACCAATCCATACGCTCCCATTTTTAATAAAATTCCGGCTAGAAGCATACAAGTACTGTAATGTGCCTCTCCATGGGTGTCTGGTAACCATGTATGTAAAGGTATAATTGGTGATTTGACAGCAAAAGCAATAAGAAATCCAATATAGAATATTATTTCCAGTGCTACTGGATAAGATTGATTCGCTGATGTTTCAAAATTTAATGTTGGTTCATTGGAACCATATAAACCGATACCCAGAACTCCCATTAAGAAAAAAACGGAACTTCCCGCAGTGTACAAAATAAACTTTGTGGCTGAATACAAACGTTTCTTTCCCCCCCACACGGATAGAAGTAGATAAACGGGAATTAATTCTAACTCCCACATGATGAAAAAGAGTAAAAGGTCTCGAGAAGAAAATGATCCTATTTGGCCGCTATACATTGCTAACATCAGGAAATGGAATAATCGGGAATCTCGAGTAACCGGCCGAGCCGCTAAAGTAGCTAAAGTGGTGATAAATCCTGTCAGCAAAATAGGTCCTATAGAAAGTCCATCTATTCCCAATCTCCAGTAAAAATCAAAAAAATTGATCCATTTATAATCCTCCGTCAGTTGCATTAATCGATCGTCCAATTGGAAATGATAATAGAAGGCATAAGTTATTAGAAGGAGTTCCAGAGCACATATGAGTATAGTATACCCCCTTATTACCTTATTTCCTCTATGAGGGAGAAAGAAAATTAAAGAACCCGCGAATATTGGCAAAACTACCACTATTGTTAACCAAGGAAAATAATTCGTAGTAAAAACAAGATACACTTGGGCCAGAAAAATCCGTGCTCGAAAAAAGATATTCTATTTTTTTTTTATTTTATTTTTTCGAGCAGGGGGATTTTTGTCGGTAAAAAAAATGAATGTATTCAGGTGGGATTTGTGAAAGGAATCAATAAGCTAGGCCCATGCTTCGAGTTGTTTCATGCCATAAATAAACTCGAACACTCAAGTAATCCGTTGGACAGGCGGATTCACATCTCTTACAACCAACACAGTCTTCTGTTCTTGGAGCAGAAGCAATTTGTTTAGCTTTACATCCGTCCCAAGGTATCATTTCTAATACATCTGTGGGGCAGGCTCGGACACATTGAGTACACCCTATACACGTATCATAAATCTTTACTGAATGTGACATTGGATATATAAATTTTTGAACATCATAAGTTTTCGATCTAGTAAACTTGTAAATGAATTATACATATATTTAGTATTTAGACACCAGATGAATCAATGATTTACCAGAATTTTTATAATTAATCTGCTTCCGGATCGGCTCATGCGAGAGGTCCAAGATCCTTTGATTTATTGCATTTTTTGTAAACACGATCAATACATTATGTACCATCCATGTTAATTCGACTATATAAATATTATAATTTATATGATTAATACTGCTTATTAATACAATACTACTTATTCAACAAATTTGATTGATTGATACGAGTTGATTTTCTGTTACGATAAATTGCGGAAACAATAGCTGGTCCAATAGCTGCTTCAGCGGCTGCAATAGCTATAACAAAAATTGAAAAAATATTTCCTTTTAATTGGCGACTATCAAAAAAATCAGAAAATGTTACAAAATTTATATTAACTGCATTCAGTATAAGTTCAAGACACATAAGGGCTCTAACCATATTTCGACTTGTGATCAATCCATAGATACCGATAGAAAATAAATAGGCACTCACAACAAGTACATGTTCGAGCATCATTGACCAACTCCTTATCAATTTCGATTTATTTCAAGATAAAAAACAATTTAATGGGTTCAACTGACTAGATAGAATATAAAAAGTTTGGTAATAGATTGAATAAAAGAATTTCTATTTATATTTTATACATAAACAATCTTCAAATAAAATTGAAGTGAGGGGAAATGGATGTGATAACACAGAACAAAGTTTAATTTGTATTTAGGTTATTAGATTAGTTCGAAAGATTTCTTACTGGCGAGCCACAGCAATTGCACCTATCAAAGCAGCTAAAAGAATTATCGAAATGAGTTCAAATGGAAGAAAAAAATCTGTTGATAAATGAATTCCAATTTGTTGACTGTTACTTATCAAATCTTGCTCTATAATCTGGTTTGATCTTGTAGTCCAAATAATCCCGTACCATGACGTATCCAGAATAGTAGTCATTAGTGAAACAAAAATACCTGTACAAACCAACAAAGTAACCCCCTCTCCAACGGTCCAAAGATTAAAATCTTTGTAATATTCTGAACCATTCATGAACATGACAGCAAATATGATTAAAATATTTATGGCCCCCACGTAAATAAGGAGCTGTGCGGCAGCTACAAAATGAGAGTTTGATAGAATATAGAATAAAGATATACAAACAAGAACCAGTCCCAACGAAAAAGCAGAATAAATTGGGTTGGTAAGTAATACTACTCCTACACCTCCTAATATAAGACTGGATCCCAAAAAGACTAAAAGAAAATCATGTATCGGTCCGGGCAAATCCATTATATGTAAAGAGATAAATAAATCGAAATTTTTTTCATGACCTTATTGACCTCACCAGGAAAAATTTTTTTCTGAAAAGTTCTTATCTTAATTGAATTAAATCTAAATGCTAAGGAATGTGAATTGATGTAGGTATAGTTCTTGGACTAATATCATTCTTTATCTTAAAGAGTGGTTCGAAACTATATATATTTATATTTAGATTTCTAAATGATTACAGATATATTCATATTCAGAGATTTTCAATCCAAATTAAAGCACAAACCAACTAATCAATAGTTGAAATTTGTAGTTAGTGACTAAACAAAATAAACAAAAGAAACGGCATTTATTTCGATCAAAACGGAAACTTACTAATTGGAAATTACTCTTTATCTTTAATCAAAGGATTTACTTATATATCTTTTTTTTTATTTACTTATTTTTTTTTAGGTGAATTTAAAATTGTTCGAATTGTATAATCGTCAATTACTGATATTGGTAAACGACCCAAGGCAATTTGATTATAATTCAATTCGTGACGATCATAAGTAGAAAGCTCATATTCTTCAGTCATTGATAAACAATTTGTTGGACAATACTCAACACAGTTACCACAAAATATACAGATTCCGAAATCAATACTGTAATTAAGCAACCGTTTCTTTCGAATATTAGTTTCCAATTTCCAATCAACAACAGGTAAATCTATAGGGCATACACGAACACATACTTCACAAGCAATGCATTTATCAAACTCAAAATGTATTCGACCGCGGAAACGTTCTGATGTGATTAATTTTTCATAGGGATATTGAATCGTTACAGGTAAACGATTTGCATGGGATAGGGTAATCATGAAACTTTGACCAATGTACCTTGCAGCTCGTACTGTTTGTTGACCATAATTCATGACCCCAGTTACCATAGGGAACATATTGTAAATATCTATGAATATTTTTATGTTTGTTTCTTTCTCTTGTTTGAGACAAGCCACAAATTGAGAATATAGTATTCCTTTACAGTGAAAGAAGTTGGAAAGAAGTTGTTAATAATAGATTACCAAGAGAAATAGGTAAAAGAAATTTCCATCCCAGATTTAATAGTTGGTCTATTCTTAGCCTAGGTAAAGTCCATCTTGTTGTGATAGAAATGAACAAGAACAAATAAGTTTTGGCTAATGTAATAAAGATACCAATTGTCGTTCCAAAGACCCAGCGTGTTTTATTTATTTCAAAAAGATCAGAAACGAATATGTACGGAATAGAAATATTCCAACCGCCCAAGTAAAGAACTGTTACAAATAATGAAGAAACTAATAGGTTTAGATAGGAAGCAACATAAAATAAACCAAATTTGATGCCCGAATATTCGGTTTGATAACCTGCTACTAATTCTTCTTCTGCTTCTGGTAAATCAAAAGGTAATCTCTCACATTCTGCTAGGGAAGAAATTAGAAAAACGATAAACCCTATAGGTTGACGCCACAAATTCCATCCCCAAAAACCATATTTTGATTGAGCCTCAACTATATCAACTGTACTTAAACTGTTAGATAATCATAGTAGGTGATAACATCACTGTTACCATCGCTATTTCAGAACCGTACATGAGATTTTCACCTCATACGGCTCCCCTGGGGCCATAAATAAATCTAAGGACCGAGTCGGTATTATTTATCTTGCTATATTTATAGGATAAATAGGTTCCAAATCTAGCAAAGGCCCTGAATTAGACCG
Source organism: Corylus avellana (assembly GCF_965113065.1). Taxonomy (NCBI): domain Eukaryota; kingdom Viridiplantae; phylum Streptophyta; class Magnoliopsida; order Fagales; family Betulaceae; genus Corylus; species Corylus avellana. Next base: position 16,039 of record NW_028290606.1, read on the forward strand.
CTTAAATTCTGTCTGTTATATAATAATAAATAAAAAAAACTACGTCTGAATCGATCTTATCCTTTATTTAATAAATTTAATAAATAATTTAAATTCTTATTTGTTAAGTAATAACTTTTAGTCTTCAATAAAATACTGCTTGTAGAAATATCAATAACCCGTCGTTTTCAATTATGAAAAATAATTAGACATTCTATTAGTTTAGTTGATGAATTATGACACTAATTTTATCTCCATGACTATGTATATAGGAAAGAAAGAATAAAATAAAAGAATAAAAAAAAGATCTCTCTTTTTTTTTGTAATTCTATTTTTTCTATTTTTTTTTCATTCCTATTCTTCTTTCTTTTATTAAAAAGAAAATGGGGATTCTAAGAAAAAGGGGGAGCTTACAAAATAAAGGATTATTTCGTTTCCGATAGTCATTTATTTTAATTGGTGGATAGGAGTATACTCTGGATCGGAATCGTGGGGAGTACTGCCTGATCATTTCTACTAACTTAAAGCCCCAATTAGTATTCTTTTTATATTATGTGTAAATGTCCTTTGGGATAAATTACATAATCACTATTACTAATCCTTTGCGTAGTTTGGCATTTCTAACCATCCACTCATTTTTGCTAAACCCCCCGCTTTATGGTAATGCAAACAAATGTTAGTAAAAACCGAATAGGGTTGATTTTTTTGAACCCGCTTCAAGCTAGGATGACATGACTAATCAACCAATCTTGGGGTAAACGGTTTCTTCTTCTTCTGTTTATTTATGCTCAACTCTTTAATTCTTCTTATACATCGAAGACGAGACTCAATAATTTTACTGCAAATATATATTATATAGCTGTTTTCTTTCACTCATATAACTATATAATTTAATATAATTTAATTCATTAATCCAAAATCCAAATAATGAATTAAAAATGAAGATATCTATGCAATTTATTTCAACTCTTTTTCTATAACGACTAGAAAGAAAGGAATAGGGAAAAGTTTATGTTTCAACGAATCGCACGTAGAGCTATTGATAATACACATAGGGTTAATGGTATTTCATAACTAATCGATTGAGCAGCAGCTCGTAGACCACCTAAAAAGGAATATTTATTATTTGAACCATATCCTGACATAAGAAGTCCAATGGGAGCAATACTTGAAACCGCAATCCATAAAAAAACCCCGATATTGAGATCGGATAAAACAAGGCGATAGTCAAAAGGAATTACTGAATAACTTAGTAGAATTGATATGACTGCTATGGATGGTCCGATACTGAATAAACGAGTATCTCCTCTAGATGGAAGAAGATTCTCTTTGAAAAGTAGTTTTGTCCCATCTGCTAGAGCTTGAAGAACTCCCAAAGGACCGGCGTATTCGGGTCCAATACGTTGTTGCAGCCCTGCGGATATTTCTCTTTCTAACCATACAATTACTAGTACGCCTATTGTGATTCCCAATACAAGAGTCAAAATAGGAACAAGCACCCATATAATTCCATAGACCTCTTTTAAGGATTCCACTCTGTAAAAAGAATTGATATCTTGTATTTCCGTTGTATCAATTATCATTTCAACGATCAACTTCTCCCATAATGATATCTATGCTACCTAGTATTGTCATAATATCAGCCAATTTCATTCTTTTAACTAACTGAGGAAGAATTTGCAAATTGATAAAACCCGGCGGGCGAATTTTACATCTCCAAGGAAAACCACTCTGATCCCCTATCAGAAAAATTCCCAATTCGCCCTTTGGGGCTTCGACTCTCACATAAAGTTCTTGTTTCGGCAATTCAAAAATAGGAGAAGGTTTTTTACTAATGAATCGATATTCAAAATCATGCCATTCTGGATACCTTTCTCTATCAAAGTATCGGATTTCTAAATTCTCATAGGGACCCCCAGGAATTCCTTCTAGAGCCTGTTGAATAATTTTTATGGATTCTGTCATTTCACCAATTCGGACTAAATAACGAGCTAATGAATCCCCTTCTTTTTGCCATTGGACTTCCCAATCCAATTCGTCGTAACACTCATAATGATCAACTTTACGAAGATCCCATTGTATTCCGGAAGCTCGCAGCATTGGTCCTGATAAACCCCAATTTATTACTTCGTCTCTACCAATAATTCCTACGCCCTCAACGCGTTCTAAAAAAATAGGATTTCGTGTAATAAGTTTTTGATATTCAGTAACTCCTGTAAAAAAATAATGGCAGAAATCCAAACATTTATCTATCCAGCCATAAGGTAGATCAGCCGCTACCCCTCCGATACGAAAATAATTATGCATCATTCTCATACCAGTGGCAGCTTCGAATAGATCATATATGAATTCTCTTTCTCTGAAAATATAGAAGAAAGGAGTTTGTGCACCAATATCTGCCATAAAGGGTCCGAGCCATAACAGATGAGAAGCTATACGACTCAATTCCAACATAATTACTCTGATATAACTGGCTCTTTTAGGTACTTGAATATTTCCTAACTGTTCTGGCCCATTTACAGTTATTGCTTCTGTGAACATAGTAGCTAAATAATCCCAACGAGTTACATAAGGCAGATATTGTACAATTGTTCGGTTTTCCGCAATTTTTTCCATTCCTCTGTGTAAATAACCCAATATTGGTTCACAGTCAATAACATCTTCACTGTCCAGAGTAACGATGAGTCGAAGAACACCATGCATTGACGGGTGGTGGGGGCCCATATTGACTATCATGAGATCTTTTCTTGTAGCTGGTATATTCATAAGTTTTTCCTCGATTCATTCTTCCGTGAATTGCGTAAAACGAAAAAAAAATTCATCAAAATTCAAGATCTAATAAATCAAATAATTAAAAATGACTCTTCAAATTAACGAAAAATTAAAAATTAACGAATTCTTGATTCCCGAATACCCAACCTATTAATTAAGTTTTTATAACGTACTCTATTTTTCTTTGACAAATAAGACAGCAGCCGTTGACGTTTTCCCAGAATTTTACGTAGACCTCTTTGAGATAAATAGTCTTTTCTGTGCAATTCCAAATGTGAAGTAAGTCGTCTTATTTTATTGGTGAAACTCAATACTTGGAATTCAACGGATCCCCTGTTTTCTTCTTTTTCTTCTTGCGAAATAATTGAGATGAATGAATTTTTTACCATAAATAGGAATCGCCCCTCTCTTTTTTTGAGATATTTTTATCGATATATATATATATTTCTTGATCAGTAATAATAATGCCACTCATTTGAATTTGATATACACAATAATCTTAATTTCGTTAAGAATTCTTAATTTTGTCAAATAAAATTACTTAATTTATTACTCAATAATCAATCCCATTTTAAAAATTGGATTCGGATAGGATATCCTATACAAAAGTATAGTCTATTTCTGTACTCACAAAAAAAAATAAACAATAATTTAGACTTAAAAAAAATCAGAAGATTTTGTTGATTCATTTTAGATCGAATTAATATAATGACTTTTCAATCGCGGATACATACGAATCCTTGTCATACTGAAACGACTGCCATTATTGGTATCAAACCAATAGCGATTCATACAAGCTAAATCTTCTAATCGATAATTGGGCCAAAGAAAGAACTTTAATTTAATTAGTTTATTTTTACCTCTATCAAGATTTTTTCTTTTATTCAACAAAACTTGATCGAAATTTGTTACCTTATTTCCATTGCATCCATTGCAAAATACTGTATTTCTATGGATATTGTTTCTATTCCTAGAATTGAAAAAAATTAGAATTCTCAATTCTCTACGATGCCTCGGGGATAAAATATTTTCAAGAACAAGCAAATCATAATGATTTTTGTCTCTATTTCCATTCATTTTTTGATGTATTGCAATGGATTCATAAAAATTCTTCTTATTTTTATCAACTAGGTATCTTTGATTAATTTGATGCTTACTCTTATGAACCAATGAAATACCTATGGTTTGATATATAATAAATTTTCCATCATTTTTTACAGACAGACGAACTGGTTCGATAATCAATATTCCCCTTTTCATCACTTCTGTAAGAGGTAAATCCTTATGGACTGTCATAATATCCAGATTAATTTCGTCCCTTTGAATAGCGGATATAACAATTTCTCTTGGATTTGTCATTCTAAGCAGGAGACAATATACTTTGATGTTATTGATGATTCTTTGATTTAAATAATCATTCCATCTCAATTGAAAATTAAAATACCTTTTTAGTAAGAGCTCAAGCTCTGCTTCTATTTTATTCCTGTATTGCTTTTTGTTTCTACGTTTTTTCATGTCTGATCCCGTATAATCTTCTTCAACATCTTTTTCTTTTTTTTTTTCTTGGTTTGAGAGAGCTGATTCAAGATCTGCTTGGTCCGCTAATTCTTTTTCTCCTTGATTTTTATTTTCTAATTCAAAAGTCTTTTTTTCATTCGATAATATAAAAATATCGCTTTTTTTCTTTCCAGTGATACTTTTATGTTTCTTAACATTTTTATTTACATTAAAATTGAAAAGAAGTAATTTGATTGGTATGACCCACGGTTTAATCTTATATGTATTATAAAGTATCACAAATTCTGGGAATAACCAAAGTTCTAGATTCGATATGGGACGACCTAGTATTTCTTCATTCATTCCCATCCAATCCACAAGAGGTTTTTTTTGATTGAATGGGTTAATTTTTTGATCTTGATGAATCGTGAAATAAAAAAGACCTTTCTTTTTCTTATCAATTTTATCGATTATTTGATAATTATTAACCCCAGTCTTAGTCTTAGTATTTTTATTTCTGTTGGTGACAGTATCAATATCGACCCAGGCCCCAATATCGGTCTTCTTTCTAAGACAAAAATTGAGAATTTTCCAATCAAAATATTTTCGATCCATATCTTTTTTTCTATCTATACTATCATCTTCTCCTAGATAATTATTGATAAGGATACCTTCCAGCATATCAAATAGTTTGTGTTTAGGCGTATTGTAAGTATAAGAAATCTCTTGGTTATTATTTACTTGTAATGGCAATCCATAAATATATGAGTCTTTCTTATCCTCATAATTAATCGATTTATATGAAAAAAGATCATATCTATATTGTTTTTTTAAATTTTCTTTTTGATTTAGTAATAAATCTATTTCAAAATCATTTTGTTTTTCATAATGAATTAATCGGTTTTTTTCATATGAATCACATTTGTTTAAATCTTTATTTTTAGCCGTACGGCATTGATATTGATTGACTCTATTTCGCCATTTTTGCGGTACTAATCGTGACCATCTAATCTGAGATAAATCATATTGATATTGATAATGATCCTTTAGCCAGTTTTTCCATTCATTAATTACAGAATTTCGAAGGTTCTTATGTTGTCTTAATTCGGAATCAAATATTTCTTGCGTTCCAACAAAATACTCTTTTATTTCATTCTTAAGAAAAAAATATGTTCTGTAATATTTAAAGACAGATCTTAACTTATATAAGTTACTGACTTGGGTTTGTGATAATTTGTAGAATACATATGCTTGTGACAAGTAAGATAAGTCCAAAAAAATATGTGAATTCTTATTAATACAAGGTGACCTTTTTATAGTTGAAATAAAGTTAATTATACTTTGATTTGTTTTATCAATTCTTTCTCGATTTGCTTCATTATTGTAAATGTATTTAGTAATAATTTTTTTTGTTAATTCAATAAAAAGCTGTGCATTGATTCTAGGGGTATTAATGATACGCAGAAAGATATACATAGATATCTTTTCAATAAAAAATTTTAAAAAATGATGGGATTTACGAAGTAATCGAATATTTTTTCTTTTTAATATCCGCCAAATATTTTTTGGTGATTCTAATCTTTTATCTTCATAACTTATTTTGTTAGGGTTAAGATTTATCTCTCGAGTTATAAACTCCCTTTTCTTGTCTTTTTTCATTTTTTCTATTTGATTTATGATTGTATTTGTTCTATTAGTTAGATTTTTAATCCTTTTTTCTGTCAATGAGTAAGTTGCCCAATCCATAGATCGAATTTCAATAGACGATTCGGGAATAATTTTATTATGTATTATCGAATCTTTTTCTTTTTAGTTTCACTCAATTCGTATATTCCTAGTTTTTTCAATCCAAATAATATAATTTGGTTTCTTTTTGAAAATTCTTTTATTATTTTTTTTAGAAATATAATGCTTTTGAGGACCCATTTTTTTTGTTTCTTTTGCTTTTGCTACATTTATAAATGTAGCATTTATAAAAAATTTTGTTCTTTCTTTTTAAAACTCTTAGAACTAAAAAACATTTTTTTTTTAATTTGAATTTCTTTTTTTCGAATTCTTTAAAAATGGGTTCAAAAAAGGAAAGTTGTTTTCGGGGAGAACCACAAGGCAGTTCAGCTTCCATTCCCAAAACTGTTAAAAAACAAAAAATCATTTTTTTGTCCTTTCCCTTTCTTTTTAATTGGATCTTTATGAGGGGATCGTAACTTAGATCTG
>NW_028290607.1:0-5000 GCF_965113065.1 Corylus avellana
AAAATATTAACCTAGTAGTAGAAAGAGTACCTTGCTGAGTGTGGACTTCAAACGGTTTAGTTTTAACCATGTTAATTGTTCCACATTATTATTATTGGTTGATAGAGAATCAAAGTAGATTTACCAATGAATCGCGAAATGCTATGGTTCTGAAATATGATTTATTAATTTATTCAAAAGTAATTCGCGCGATCATGCACCTTTCCAGTTATAACGAAAAAAAAGTGCAGTTGGTTGGATCCAGCCTATTCTTGAAATAAACAACTCGCACACACTCCCTTTCCAAAAAAGATCAATACACCGAACACTACACTTAGATTTATTAGATTTGTTGCTAAAATATCGGTATTAAACCCGAAACTCCCGGCGGATGACCAGTAACCCAAGGAAAGGAAAGAATCGGTTACATTTTTCATAAGATCTCCTCTTCTATTTCTATATAGATAGACTAATTATCTCTTTATTTTTCTTTTTTATATATCTTTCTTTATATCTTTATTTTCTTTTGCAATTTCCTATTTTATATTTTATTTTAACTCTTTTTAGAAAGAAAATGAAACTAGAGTTCAAAATATAAAAATATATTAAATATATTGATTTATAAATCAATGGATTTTTTCAATTGGAAATTTCCAATTGAAAAAAAAAAATGATACTTATCTTTATTAGAATTAGGTACCAGGCCTTATGTCAATTCCGAAGTATCTCGTTTGTTGTAACACTTCCTACAAAAGATTTCCCATTGGAATAAGAAGGGGAAGGAAGAAGGCGAGTCGGTATGCTAACTCCTCATCCTCCAATCAGTCCTTCCCACTTCCCATGGGTTATTGTCCCAACAAATAAATAATTGTAGGAGTGAAATCTTAATATAATTCGAAAAAGCGAGAGCAGTAAGTCCAAAGAAATAAACTAAGAAAAAATACGTATTGTTTTGTTATAGGATTAAACAAAGGGATTCGCAAATAAAAGCGCTAAGGCTACAACTAGTCCATAAATTGTTAAAGCTTCCATAAAAGCCAGACTAAGCAATAAAGTACCTCGTATTTTTCCCTCCGCCTCGGGCTGTCTCGCGATCCCTTCTACAGCTTGGCCCGCAGCAGTACCTTGACCAACCCCAGGTCCAATAGAAGCAAGACCGACAGCCAACCCGGCAGCAATAACGGAAGCGGCAGAAATCAGTGGATTCATGATAAATTCCTCATAACAAAATAAGTAAATAGTTAATGATACAATAAACCAAGAAATTATGACTTAATTATTCCATCGCTAAGATCTATACAGTCGAAGGAACTAAGAACTCTGAATTGAAGTAATAATATTATTGAATCATCAGAACTACTTCGATATTTCTTTTTTTTAGTTTAAATTCACATAATTTTTGTGAATCCATATGACTTTTGTTCTTCCATTTCTTTCTTTTTTCCAAACCATTCTCTTTGAATTTTTCGTTTTTTTCCTTGATTTAATCTCTTTATTCATTCAATATTCACTTTATCTAAATTCACAGTATTAGATATTTATTAGTTATATATGAACTAAAGATATATCTAATTAATATCTAATATCACATATACATGTGTTTCTTCCATAACGTAAATCAACTATTCATATCTTACATTCAATCGGATTCTAGAATTATTCTTCGAAACATTCACAAGAGTTGTCTTATAGCAATTAGATTACATACATCTAGTTCGGCTTCTCCTCCCCTAACCAATCTATATATTTTTTTTTTCAATTTCACTTTTGTTTTTTGTAAATCTTTATTTTTTCTTTTATTATTCGACCACATGGGTACAATCAATCTACATGTACAAATTCGTTAGATCGAATCATTGCGTCGAAATATCAGTATTTGATTGATATAAGTTAATGTAATTTATTATTTATTAAAATTCTCTTTTGGTCAATCGTTGAATTGGATGAAATCAACTTGAATGGGCATCATTCTATATAACAATAACATCTTTTTTTTATAGCACATTGTAGTAATACTATAAGTAATCCCGTCAAAATTATTATTCAGATTATGATTACTAATAGCTAATAATATTGAATATTCGAATTAAATCAACAAAACAATAGAAAGAGAATATTCATTGGAGGGGGTATAAATGGACCGAACTTGAATTTTAGGAAAAAGATCTTTTAGATCTCTTTCCTTTTTTTACTTCCCTGTTTGTTGCAACTCCCTAATATCTCTAAGATATTAAGCTTTTTTTACTATTACTCTCTAGAGAGTATATATATCTTAGTTATATATTTATTATATATAAATAGATTATATATATTTATAAATAGATTATATATATTTATATATAATATGTTATGTTCCCTAAGCGGATTATCGTGATACGCGCATATATTGCGTAAGTCTTAAGCTAAAAAAGCCTATTTCGAAAACAAGTCAATGATGACCCTCCATAGATTCGCCTATATAAGCCGCAGCTAAAGTTGCAAAAATAAGAGCTTGAATACCGCTTGTAAATAATCCAAGTAACATGACAGGTATAGGAACCACTAAAGGTACTAAAGAAACAAGAACAACAACTACCAATTCATCAGCTAATATATTTCCGAAAAGTCGAAAACTAAGTGATAGGGGTTTTGTGAAATCTTCTAAGATATTAATGGGTAAAAGGATTGGAGTTGGTTGAATGTATTTACCGAAATAACCTAATCCTTTTTTGGTAAGACCCGCATAGAAATATGCTAATGACGTGAGTAAAGCTAAAGCAACGGTAGTATTTATATCATTTGTAGGTGCGGCTAATTCCCCATGAGGTAACTGTATGATTTTCCAAGGTAAAAGAGCACCTGACCAATTCGAAACAAAAATAAATAGAAACAAAGTTCCAATAAAGGAAACCCATGGGCCATATTCTTCTCCAATCTGAGTTTTGCTCACGTCTCGAATGAATTCAAGGACATATTCGAAGAAATTCTGAATGTCAGTAGGAATCGTTTGTGGATTACGAACAGCTATAATGGCTGAACCTAATAAGATAGCAATTACAACCCAAGAAGTAATAAGTACTTGGGCATGGACTTGAAAACCTCCTATTTGCCAATAGAAATGTTGGCCAACTTCCACACCAGATATATCGTATAGCCCTTTTAGTAGTGTGTTGATAGAACATAATAGAACATTCATATTGCCCTCTGAAGGAAATAGAACTTTAAAAAGAATTATTTTGATTCAACCATCTATTTTTCGACTTGCCTACTTGAATTATATATTTTGTATATTAACTAATCACATAATACCCCTATGACTTGTATCTCTTTTGTGCGATTAAGGAATGGTAACCGATTTCATAAATCTATGGAGTTCCCCAAATAATTTATTTATCTTATATCTTATTATTAATCACGTATTTCGTATAGCTAGAACGACCCTCACAAATTGCAAATACTAATTTGTTAAGAATTAATCGGATTGAAGCTATAGCGTCATCATTTGCTGGAATCGAAATATCTGCAAGATCGGGGTCACAATTTGTATCGATTAAACAAATCGTTGGAATTCCCAAAATGATACATTCCCGAAGAGCCGTATATTCTTCTTGCTGATCAACGATTATTACAATATCGGGTAATCCCGTCATATATTTAATCCCGCCCAGATATGTTTGCAAGTGAGATAATTGTCTCTTCAACATAGCCGAATCTCGTTTCGGAAGACGGTTGAGTCTCCCCATCTTTTGTTCCATTCTCAAGTCCCTGAACTTATGAAGTATCGTTTCCGTAGTATACCAATTCGTTAACATACCACCGAGCCATTTTTTATTAACATAATGACAACGAGCCCTTATTGCAGCCCGTGCTACTGAATCAGCTGCTTTCTTTTTGGTACCAACAATTAAGAATTGTTTTCCCCTACTTGCTGCATCAAAAACTAAATCACAAGCTTCTGATAAAAAACGAGCGGTTCTAATAAGATTTATAATATGAATACCTTTACGCTTTGAGGAGATATAAGGTGCCATTCTAGGATTCCATTTACTAGTACCATGACCAAAATGAACTCCTGCTTCCATCATCTCTTCCAAATTTATGTTCCAATATCTTCTTGTCATTTCTCTCCCCACACTTCGTCTCTTTTTTTTTTTTGTTTTAAGAGGAGGTACCCTGAAATAGAAATAAATAATTGTTCCGATGGAACCTTCTTTTCTACCTCTAACGGATATTAGTCGTTGATACATGATTCACGCCATTAATTTCTTTCTATTCTAAATTACTATTATTTATTATTACCAAATAAAAAAAAAAATGACCGCAAATAGTTAAAATCTGCTCTTAGGAATCATTAAATCCTCGCAATAATTGTTTGGGTGTATCGTGTAAATTCTTTGAAATGAAAAAATAAAATAATTCTCTGTGGTGGAACAACATATCTCTCATTTCCACCCCGAATAAATCATTCTTTTTGGTTTCCAAAGGAATGTTGTTAGGTTGCCTTGAACGTTGCACTAATCCTTTGAATCCAGTACCAACGGGTATCATCCCCCCCAGAACAACGTTCTCTTTCAGACCTTTCAACCAATCGATACGACCCCGGAGAGCGGCTTTTGCTAAAACTCGAGCAGTTTCTTGAAAACTTGCTTCTGATATGAAACTTTGGGTATTTAGAGATGCTTTCGTTATTCCCAATAAGATGGCTCGATAACAGATCGCTTCTTCCAAAGCGCGCCCTGTTCGTTCCGCCCGCAACAATTCAATTAGTTCTCCGGGTGAAAAAACATTAGACATTCTATCTTCTGAAACCAACACTTTTGATGTTATTTGACGCACAATAATCTCTATATGTCGATTATGAATCTGCACTCCCTGAGATCGATAAACTTTTTGAATCTTATTAACCAAAGAGATACGACTTTGCACTATAGTTAGCTCAGTGCCAATCAAGAATCCCCAAGGAATTCCAAGAATTTTTGCTATACGCTCGTTCCAACCCTCAATCCTCTTTTCTAGGTTCATCGATATTGAATCAATCGAAC
>NW_028290607.1:17500-20000 GCF_965113065.1 Corylus avellana
CTTTTTATTAATTTTTCATTATTAATTTTATTAATATTAATATAGGCCTATACTCTTTTTTCCTTCGTCAATTTGATTCTTTCAATGGATATCGGGATTCATATTGAATAGAATCAGAAATTCTAGGAATTAGAATTGTAAGAGTAAGAATTGCCCTTCGATTTTTTCAGATTGATGATTGGAATCAACACAAATTAAATAGATGAAGCAAAGAAATAGAATTGGTACATTATGTAAATACATTACATATATGTAATTGATATCTATGAAGATACATATTGCAGATTGATCTATATTAAACCTCTATCTTTATACAGTACGACTTTATATACTACAATAACAATAATAAGTATGGTAGAAAGATTCATCTATTTCTTTCTACCATACTATCGAATCTCATAAAATACTGATGATTCTCGTCCGCTTATTTCATTTAAGACACGAAATCTTAATACTTTTCATTTTCTTTTTTCTTTTCAATCATTGATAAAAAGATAAAAACTAAACAGTCAAGTTTAATTCAAATTAATCATTTTGACTGACTGTTTTTACATATATTATAAGTAAAAAAGCAGTAGGAACTAGAATGAACAGTGCAGTAGCAATAAATGCGAGAATATTTACTTCCATAATCTCATCGTTTCATTTTTAATTAATTCGCAATAACTCGGGATTTAATCCCATAGAGCTGATAAATCTTTCGCCTGTAAATTCAATATTCAATGGGATGAATTACATCTCGACGATATCGAATCGGAGCAATATCATGAATAACAATATCTGAGCTATCAAATTGATTCATCGTCGAGAATTAAATAGTATAACATAGGAAGATCTTTTATCCATACCGAATTCAAATTTTGATTCCTGATCCGATAAATAATTCCTTTACTTTCTTTATCATTCTTTTCCTTTCCATTCTTTCTTTTCTATAACCTACGTCCCTCCTTGTGGAATCATCTGATGAAATATCATATGACCGCCTTTACACTTACTTACATTGGTTATAAAAAACCCCAATAAAATAACCAATAGAAGCGAAATGTAAAAAGGAAGAAGTTTAGTTCTAAACCCCCTTTTTATGATCTAATCTTCTTGGAAAACAAAGAAGTAGTATAAATAAGGAGAGTCCGGGTATAAAAAAATCGAGTATTCCATCAAATTCATTAAAAAGTTTGTTCTTTCTTCGGCAAGACCCTTAAACTTAAAAAAGATTATTCATTCCCTCACAAAGAGAGATAGGATCTTCTTTGAGCTTTATTTTATTAATATCCCATTTCCTTGGATTAATTTTGGGATGCATATATCAAAAATTCAGTGTGAAATTTGAATGAGATAAATTGGTTCAAATTCACATTAATAATTTCAATTATTAATTGAGGTTACACAAAATCGGAGCCCTAAAGGGATATACTTTTAATCTTAAAAGTATTATATCAAAGTTACTATGTTAAGTTAATCTTTTTTGTATCGTACAAATTCCATTTCTGTATAGCCCCCTGTAAACATATAGTACTCTATTACACAGATCGGGAATAATCGAAAAAGCCAGACTCCGTACGGTATTTCTTGGAATCCTGAATATAATTTTACCAATCATTGTACTAATCTACATATGTCTTTCTCCTATCAATTGGTACTAGTTGAATAAATGGTAATTCCCATATTTATTTGATGAGAAATGTGAAACTAATAAATAAATAAAATAGGAGGGTATCCTCTTGTGAATGAAATTCTGCTATTTCTTTTGTTCTCCTTTTCACAGCAAACGCAGAGATGAATTGATGTATTTTTTTTATTGGATTTGGATCTGTCGGGACTGACGGGGCTCGAACCCGCAGCTTCCGCCTTGACAGGGCGGTGCTCTGACCAATTGAACTACAATCCCAAGGAAATCAAGTGTACATCATACATATTCTTATGATTTAATTCAAACCCTTTCTATTTTATTTCTATTTTATTTCTATTTTATTTAGATTTTAGATTAGAATAGTCGTATTGTAACAGAAACGCGAGTAATATATTTGATATACACACGGATATGCACTTTAGTGAGAGCGCCTCACGGATTGTTAATAATCCTTTCGTTTTTTATAAATTGATTAATAATCAAATAAAGCTTTCAATGAAAAAAAAAGAGTTTTTTTATTTATTCTTTATTTTATTCTTTTCCTTATACTTCCAGATCTTTATATGAATCTAGTATGAATCTAGATCATTAGCAAGCAAGATCAGAATTTGTGAGAAAAAATAAAGAGAGCAAATGAACGGCGGTAAAATATATCAGAAAATTTTAGTTTTTTTATTCTTCCGTATTCCGATCAGGCATTTCTGGGGAACAACAAATGGGGTTCTATCATTTCATGGTGGATCGGCCAATTATTGGGCCGAGCTGGATTTGAACCAGCGTAGACATATTGCCAACGAATTTACAGTCCGTCCCCATTAACCGCTCGGGCATCGACCCAGGAAGAATCAATTCCCGGCTTATTGATAATTC
>NW_028290608.1:7500-10000 GCF_965113065.1 Corylus avellana
GTTTCAAAAAAATACGCCGTCTGGGGGCTTTACCGGGACTAACTAGTAAAAGGCCTAAAGCCGGAAGCGATCTTAGAAACCAATCACGTTCCAGTAAAAAATCTCAATATCGTATTCGTTTAGAAGAAAAACAAAAATTGCGTTTTCATTATGGTCTTACAGAACGACAATTACTTAAATACGTTCGTATTGCCGGAAAAGCCAAAGGGTCAACAGGTCAGGTTTTACTACAATTACTTGAAATGCGTTTGGATAACATCCTTTTTCGATTGGGTATGGCTTCAACTATTCCCCAAGCCCGCCAATTAGTTAACCATAGACATATTTTAGTTAATGGTCGTATAGTAGATATACCAAGTTATCGCTGCAAACCCCACGATATTATTACAGCGAGGGATGAACAAAAATCTAGAGCTCTGATTCAAAATTATCTTGATTCATCCCCCCGCGAGGAATTGCCAAAACATTTGACCCTTCAACCATTCCAATATAAAGGATTAGTCAATCAAATAATAGATAGTCAATGGGTCGGTTTGAAAATAATGAATTGCTGGTTGTAGAATATTATTCTCGTCAGACTTAAACCTAATTAAAATAAAACAATAAAACAAGGGTTCGGACAATTTTTCCCTTTTGCCTAAGCAAAAAGACCCATCAAAGTAAGGAGTTTGATACGGGGATTTTTCTCCCATTCATGGATCACGGATCGGTAGGGAGATTCTCATTCCCTGTTGTCTACTCTTTCCAGTATGTTATTTTCTGTACTGCGGAACATAGGAATAAAGAATCTATATCAAAATAAAAGAAAGGTCTAACTTAACCGTTGGAATAATGGTATCCATTGTTATTTGCTTTGATACATTGCTGTTAATAAGATTGGTGAATTAGGTGAAAGGTACGGAAAGAGAGGGATTCGAACCCTCGGTAAACAAAAGCCTACATAGCAGTTCCAATGCTACGCCTTGAACCACTCGGCCATCTCTCCTACATAATGATTATGGCCCAGAAACCGAGTGAAATAGTGAGTCATTCATATTAGATTTTTTGATAGGTACGTACAGTCAATTCTAACTATAAAAAAATATAGAAAACTTTTCATCAAAGAAAAACCCTTCCTTCAAGGGGGGGATAAAAATAATTTTTTTTGTGAAAAACTGTTAAAAAAAGATATATATCTATTCATTTCATTCTTGCGAAGACGGCGCTCCCATCTTTTTCCAATAGTTATTCTTTTTACTTACAATATTTATACCAAATTAAATCAATGAATTAGAACGAATCAATTGATCTATTTTTTTTTTTATTTTTATGTTATTTCGTACTGTACAATTTCTTTGTTTGTGGGATCATTTTCCCACAAGAGGTAAGTAAAAGAAATTATAGAATGGATTGCTACCTATGCCCAGATCTCGGATAAATGGAAATTTTATTGATAAGACCTTTTCAATTGTAGCCAATATCTTATTACGAATAATTCCGACAACTTCAGGAGAAAAAGAGGCATTCACCTATTACAGAGATGGTGCGATTTGATGTTTTTTTCTTTACCGATTTCAGTCTTCGGAGAAAGATACATTATTTGGGAGAGAAATAAAAAGATTATTGAAATAAATCTACGCTTATTGTGAAGGTGAAGTTTGTAAATAAAACAATTCCTTCTGTCGTGTATCCCCGATTAATGCAGCCTCAGATGCTTCAATTTTAGATTCTAGTATTGAGCGAAAGGTTACACCTATGGGTTAGGTCAACCCTACTTCACTAGTACCAATAGGCAGCATAGGGAAAGAAGCACTACGCCTAGGAATCAACAATACGAAAACTTTGTTATAAATTATACCTTTTCTTTATCGGAATCGGGATTAACAAGAATGGTTGGTACAACAAATATCCATCTCGTTCGTATTTTGGATACCCGTATAACCATCGAAGACTGTTGAAGTGACTAATTCCCGGAAATTAAGGGGTGTTAAGAACAAAGAAATTGTTAGAGTTATCATTTTTATTTAGTACCAAGATACTTGATGTTAAGAAAAGATCTTTTACAGGAAGGTTGGTTAGAGATTTCTTGTAAAAACACTAGCCCCGTTCGGTTCATAATGAAATTATTTCAATCTTTTTTGATGATTCCATGTATTATTCTCATTATGCACATAAAAAGGGAGGAGCCGTATGAGATGAAAATCTCACGTACGGTTCTGGAACGGAGATTCTTTGAATCGAAGACGACCGCAACGGATGTCGGCTCAATCCGAAGGAAATTATGCGGAAGCTTTACAGAATTATTATGAAGCTATGCGACTAGAAATTGATCCCTATGATAGAAGTTATATACTCTATAACATAGGTCTTATCCACACAAGGAACGGAGAACATACGAAAGCTTTGGAATATTATTTTAGGGCACTAGAACGAAACCCGTTCTTACCACAAGCTTTAAATAATATGGCCGTGATCTGTCATTACGTGCGACTATCTCCACTATAGAAAGAAAAAAAGGAAA
>NW_028290608.1:22500-27873 GCF_965113065.1 Corylus avellana
AAATTAATTTGATTGATACATGGACTTACCAATTCAACATAGATATAAGATCTTTCGTAGAATCATTGATAAAAAGATTTATTTTACTTGTTCCCCGAACTTAATTCTTAGAGAAAAACAATTTTCAATAACTTGTTGATCCCTATCCTTCTTCCCATATTTTCAGATTTTTTTTTAATTTCAGATTTTTTGAATTTCCTGGCTTAGTGTAAGATAGAAATATATCTATCTAATCTTAACAAAATGAATGAAAGCGGAAGAAATGAAGTTTCATTCCCCTTTCTGATCTGGCGGACCAATCACTCCCCAAAAGGTCCTATACCTCGTATTATTTCTATTCTACCGATTTAGTTTATTATTTTATTTATTTTTTTTAATATTAATAATTTTAATAATATCGATTTATAATTAATATCTATTTATTCTTATATTCATTTTCTTTATTTATTTTATTCTTTGATTATAATTCTATTTCTAATTAATTAGAATTATAATAAAATTGAAAATGAAATAAATATATTTAATGAAAATTTAATGAAAATAATATTAAAAAAAATTATATGATTAGAATGAATGATTCATGAATATAAATACGAATCAAAAGATTCTATGGAATCAGAAAAGAGGGAAAGATCTTTCAGATTTAATCATACCACATTATATTGACAATTTAAAAAACTGTTCATACAATGAGCATAGTATGATGGCGGTCGGGCATACTTGCCCCCATCGTCTAGTGTTCAGGACATCTCTCTTTCAAGGAGGCAGCGGGGATTCGAATTCCCCTGGGGGTAGGTGTACTACGAAAGGAAGTTGATCATGAATTATCAATAAGCCGGGAATTGATTCTCCTGGGTCGATGCCCGAGCGGTTAATGGGGACGGACTGTAAATTCGTTGGCAATATGTCTACGCTGGTTCAAATCCAGCTCGGCCCAATAATTGGCCGATCCACCATGAAATGATAGAACCCCATTTGTTGTTCCCCAGAAATGCCTGATCGGAATACGGAAGAATAAAAAACTAAAATTTTCTGATATATTTTACCGCCGTTCATTTGCTCTCTTTATTTTTTCTCACAAATTCTGATCTTGCTTGCTAATGATCTAGATTCATACTAGATTCATATAAAGATCTGGAAGTATAAGGAAAAGAATAAAATAAAGAATAAATAAAAAAACTCTTTTTTTTTCATTGAAAGCTTTATTTGATTATTAATCAATTTATAAAAAACGAAAGGATTATTAACAATCCGTGAGGCGCTCTCACTAAAGTGCATATCCGTGTGTATATCAAATATATTACTCGCGTTTCTGTTACAATACGACTATTCTAATCTAAAATCTAAATAAAATAGAAATAAAATAGAAATAAAATAGAAAGGGTTTGAATTAAATCATAAGAATATGTATGATGTACACTTGATTTCCTTGGGATTGTAGTTCAATTGGTCAGAGCACCGCCCTGTCAAGGCGGAAGCTGCGGGTTCGAGCCCCGTCAGTCCCGACAGATCCAAATCCAATAAAAAAAATACATCAATTCATCTCTGCGTTTGCTGTGAAAAGGAGAACAAAAGAAATAGCAGAATTTCATTCACAAGAGGATACCCTCCTATTTTATTTATTTATTAGTTTCACATTTCTCATCAAATAAATATGGGAATTACCATTTATTCAACTAGTACCAATTGATAGGAGAAAGACATATGTAGATTAGTACAATGATTGGTAAAATTATATTCAGGATTCCAAGAAATACCGTACGGAGTCTGGCTTTTTCGATTATTCCCGATCTGTGTAATAGAGTACTATATGTTTACAGGGGGCTATACAGAAATGGAATTTGTACGATACAAAAAAGATTAACTTAACATAGTAACTTTGATATAATACTTTTAAGATTAAAAGTATATCCCTTTAGGGCTCCGATTTTGTGTAACCTCAATTAATAATTGAAATTATTAATGTGAATTTGAACCAATTTATCTCATTCAAATTTCACACTGAATTTTTGATATATGCATCCCAAAATTAATCCAAGGAAATGGGATATTAATAAAATAAAGCTCAAAGAAGATCCTATCTCTCTTTGTGAGGGAATGAATAATCTTTTTTAAGTTTAAGGGTCTTGCCGAAGAAAGAACAAACTTTTTAATGAATTTGATGGAATACTCGATTTTTTTATACCCGGACTCTCCTTATTTATACTACTTCTTTGTTTTCCAAGAAGATTAGATCATAAAAAGGGGGTTTAGAACTAAACTTCTTCCTTTTTACATTTCGCTTCTATTGGTTATTTTATTGGGGTTTTTTATAACCAATGTAAGTAAGTGTAAAGGCGGTCATATGATATTTCATCAGATGATTCCACAAGGAGGGACGTAGGTTATAGAAAAGAAAGAATGGAAAGGAAAAGAATGATAAAGAAAGTAAAGGAATTATTTATCGGATCAGGAATCAAAATTTGAATTCGGTATGGATAAAAGATCTTCCTATGTTATACTATTTAATTCTCGACGATGAATCAATTTGATAGCTCAGATATTGTTATTCATGATATTGCTCCGATTCGATATCGTCGAGATGTAATTCATCCCATTGAATATTGAATTTACAGGCGAAAGATTTATCAGCTCTATGGGATTAAATCCCGAGTTATTGCGAATTAATTAAAAATGAAACGATGAGATTATGGAAGTAAATATTCTCGCATTTATTGCTACTGCACTGTTCATTCTAGTTCCTACTGCTTTTTTACTTATAATATATGTAAAAACAGTCAGTCAAAATGATTAATTTGAATTAAACTTGACTGTTTAGTTTTTATCTTTTATCAATGATTGAAAAGAAAAAAGAAAATGAAAAGTATTAAGATTTCGTGTCTTAAATGAAATAAGCGGACGAGAATCATCAGTATTTTATGAGATTCGATAGTATGGTAGAAAGAAATAGATGAATCTTTCTACCATACTTATTATTGTTATTGTAGTATATAAAGTCGTACTGTATAAAGATAGAGGTTTAATATAGATCAATCTGCAATATGTATCTTCATAGATATCAATTACATATATGTAATGTATTTACATAATGTACCAATTCTATTTCTTTGCTTCATCTATTTAATTTGTGTTGATTCCAATCATCAATCTGAAAAAATCGAAGGGCAATTCTTACTCTTACAATTCTAATTCCTAGAATTTCTGATTCTATTCAATATGAATCCCGATATCCATTGAAAGAATCAAATTGACGAAGGAAAAAAGAGTATAGGCCTATATTAATATTAATAAAATTAATAATGAAAAATTAATAAAAAGAAAATAAAATAATCTTTTTTTAGTATTCTGAAGAAGTAATTGATTGATCAGTTGACAGATGATCCAGTGGTTCATTTCCATGGGAACCTCTTTGGATTTCGAAAAGGATTAGTAAAGCCCACCGATTTTTAACGTTTGAACCATGATATGAAATGAGTTCAATAAAGCAAGCATAACATAAATAAGATTTCTAAAAGAATAAAAAAAAAAAGCGGGAACGCGCAATATGTGACTTGCCCAAGGCAATATTTTATTATGTGTAGTATATTGTTGGACAACCACTATGTCTATGTTGTTTCCCATAGGAAGTCTGTATCCACTTAATAACATAATTATTTTCTTTTCTATTTTAACAGTAAAAAAAGGACTTTGCAGAACGATCTATAAAACAATTGATATGGGTTGAGTTTGAGGAATCAAACTCAATTAGTAGTACTTCTAGAGTCCACTTCTACCCCATACTACGAGTGAAAGAGAAAATGTAAAGACTACCATTAAAGCAGCCCAAGCGAGACTTACTATATCCATGTGAATTATATCCCCTATCTCTATAAATATGAAGGAATTATTCCATTAATGTTCACTAATCATTATTATGTTCATTAATAATAGTGGAATCCCTGGCGCAGAGTCAAAAGGGAATTCTGACCCAATACCGTTGATGAAACAATCCAATAAACTCACAATTATAAATTCTAACAGGTTCCTATATGATTTATAGTAGAATCGGAAAACACTAAGCGCAAGCAAAATACGTAGATACACCCCTGGAAGTTTCAAGGGAATGTTACTAACATGTAGAAATAATAAGACCTAGTCTTTCTTTTGTTGACTTTCATTTCATTAAGTAAAAAGTATAAAAATATAGAGTCAAGATAGAGCACTATCTATCACAGACCCTATTTCTCATTTTATCTAATCCTTACGATTAGGTCTCCTGTTTGTCTCTGTGAAACAATCGGAAGATAGTCTATTACATTAAAGCCAATCAATATTAAATTGAATGCAGGAGCACAGAGAGAATTTCATGAGTCTATATACGAACAAAGTATCTTTCGGCCTTTACGTACGCAACTAATAAATTAATAATCAAATAAATTCCTCGTTCGTCTATCCAAATTAATTCAAGACCTAATTAATAAACACTACATTAATAATAGAAGAGCTGTCATATTAAGATTTAACGATTCTTTTTCATTCAATATTCACTAATATAATCTTTCCTTGAACTGAAGCCTAGACGCAAGGATTTACAGCATTTTCATTTTAGAGAACAGAACCGCCAGATGCTTATAGAATCAAGCAAGTATCAAGAGTCCCCCCCCCCGCTTACTTCTGCTGGAAAAAAATTTGTCAAGTTATCTCAGCAAAACATAATAAGGTATTCCGATTTTATTGTTGATCAGGCGACACCCAGATTTGAACTGGGGAAAAAGGATTTGCAGTCCCCCGCCTTACCGCTCGGCCATGTCGCCAAAACGATACAAAAAATATATGAAAATATTCCATTTTTTTTTTGGGGGGGGGGGGTTATTCATTTTTGTACTTGTATCTTGAATACTGTTTTATTTAATCCCTTTCCTAAAAAAGATCCTTACTTTTCTCTTTGGATTGGATACATTTCTTCGATTGATTGTACAGTATCTTAAAACAAACACACTATTTAAAACACCCCTCCCCCCCTTTATATTCTTTATATTGAAAAACCTATTGTGGATTTTCAGTCACAAAACAAAAATTCAGGATAAATTTGAACCATTAACCATTGAC
Source organism: Corylus avellana (assembly GCF_965113065.1). NCBI lineage: Eukaryota > Viridiplantae > Streptophyta > Magnoliopsida > Fagales > Betulaceae > Corylus > Corylus avellana. The sequence continues at coordinate 27,589 of NW_028290608.1, forward strand.
TGTGAATTTGAATTCATGAACGATTCCCGGGTTTGAATATAAAATTGTGTTTTCCTAATGATATAAAAAAATCCAAATGGATACATAACTAAACTAATCAATATTGATTAGTTTCAATAAAAAAAATCCTTCTTAATTTCAATCATAACAGCAATTATGAATATATGTAAACCCCGGAATATAACTTGTTACACAGATATTATCTAAATCTAATCGGGTATCTTATCTGTATATGATGCTTATAGGAAATTTTCGGTAAATTATCGTGCTTCAATTTTTACAAAT
>NW_028290609.1:0-15000 GCF_965113065.1 Corylus avellana
ACAAATGTGATTCATATGAAAAAAACCGATTAATTCATTATGAAAAACAAAATGATTTTGAAATAGATTTATTACTAAATCAAAAAGAAAATTTAAAAAAACAATATAGATATGATCTTTTTTCATATAAATCGATTAATTATGAGGATAAGAAAGACTCATATATTTATGGATTGCCATTACAAGTAAATAATAACCAAGAGATTTCTTATACTTACAATACGCCTAAACACAAACTATTTGATATGCTGGAAGGTATCCTTATCAATAATTATCTAGGAGAAGATGATAGTATAGATAGAAAAAAAGATATGGATCGAAAATATTTTGATTGGAAAATTCTCAATTTTTGTCTTAGAAAGAAGACCGATATTGGGGCCTGGGTCGATATTGATACTGTCACCAACAGAAATAAAAATACTAAGACTAAGACTGGGGTTAATAATTATCAAATAATCGATAAAATTGATAAGAAAAAGAAAGGTCTTTTTTATTTCACGATTCATCAAGATCAAAAAATTAACCCATTCAATCAAAAAAAACCTCTTGTGGATTGGATGGGAATGAATGAAGAAATACTAGGTCGTCCCATATCGAATCTAGAACTTTGGTTATTCCCAGAATTTGTGATACTTTATAATACATATAAGATTAAACCGTGGGTCATACCAATCAAATTACTTCTTTTCAATTTTAATGTAAATAAAAATGTTAAGAAACATAAAAGTATCACTGGAAAGAAAAAAAGCGATATTTTTATATTATCGAATGAAAAAAAGACTTTTGAATTAGAAAATAAAAATCAAGGAGAAAAAGAATTAGCGGACCAAGCAGATCTTGAATCAGCTCTCTCAAACCAAGAAAAAAAAAAAGAAAAAGATGTTGAAGAAGATTATACGGGATCAGACATGAAAAAACGTAGAAACAAAAAGCAATACAGGAATAAAATAGAAGCAGAGCTTGAGCTCTTACTAAAAAGGTATTTTAATTTTCAATTGAGATGGAATGATTATTTAAATCAAAGAATCATCAATAACATCAAAGTATATTGTCTCCTGCTTAGAATGACAAATCCAAGAGAAATTGTTATATCCGCTATTCAAAGGGACGAAATTAATCTGGATATTATGACAGTCCATAAGGATTTACCTCTTACAGAAGTGATGAAAAGGGGAATATTGATTATCGAACCAGTTCGTCTGTCTGTAAAAAATGATGGAAAATTTATTATATATCAAACCATAGGTATTTCATTGGTTCATAAGAGTAAGCATCAAATTAATCAAAGATACCTAGTTGATAAAATAAGAAGAATTTTTATGAATCCATTGCAATACATCAAAAAATGAATGGAAATAGAGACAAAAATCATTATGATTTGCTTGTTCTTGAAAATATTTTATCCCCGAGGCATCGTAGAGAATTGAGAATTCTAATTTTTTTCAATTCTAGGAATAGAAACAATATCCATAGAAATACAGTATTTTGCAATGGATGCAATGGAAATAAGGTAACAAATTTCGATCAAGTTTTGTTGAATAAAAGAAAAAATCTTGATAGAGGTAAAAATAAACTAATTAAATTAAAGTTCTTTCTTTGGCCCAATTATCGATTAGAAGATTTAGCTTGTATGAATCGCTATTGGTTTGATACCAATAATGGCAGTCGTTTCAGTATGACAAGGATTCGTATGTATCCGCGATTGAAAAGTCATTATATTAATTCGATCTAAAATGAATCAACAAAATCTTCTGATTTTTTTAAGTCTAAATTATTGTTTATTTTTTTTTGTGAGTACAGAAATAGACTATACTTTTGTATAGGATATCCTATCCGAATCCAATTTTTAAAATGGGATTGATTATTGAGTAATAAATTAAGTAATTTTATTTGACAAAATTAAGAATTCTTAACGAAATTAAGATTATTGTGTATATCAAATTCAAATGAGTGGCATTATTATTACTGATCAAGAATATATATATATATCGATAAAAATATCTCAAAAAAAGAGAGGGGCGATTCCTATTTATGGTAAAAAATTCATTCATCTCAATTATTTCGCAAGAAGAAAAAGAAGAAAACAGGGGATCCGTTGAATTCCAAGTATTGAGTTTCACCAATAAAATAAGACGACTTACTTCACATTTGGAATTGCACAGAAAAGACTATTTATCTCAAAGAGGTCTACGTAAAATTCTGGGAAAACGTCAACGGCTGCTGTCTTATTTGTCAAAGAAAAATAGAGTACGTTATAAAAACTTAATTAATAGGTTGGGTATTCGGGAATCAAGAATTCGTTAATTTTTAATTTTTCGTTAATTTGAAGAGTCATTTTTAATTATTTGATTTATTAGATCTTGAATTTTGATGAATTTTTTTTTCGTTTTACGCAATTCACGGAAGAATGAATCGAGGAAAAACTTATGAATATACCAGCTACAAGAAAAGATCTCATGATAGTCAATATGGGCCCCCACCACCCGTCAATGCATGGTGTTCTTCGACTCATCGTTACTCTGGACAGTGAAGATGTTATTGACTGTGAACCAATATTGGGTTATTTACACAGAGGAATGGAAAAAATTGCGGAAAACCGAACAATTGTACAATATCTGCCTTATGTAACTCGTTGGGATTATTTAGCTACTATGTTCACAGAAGCAATAACTGTAAATGGGCCAGAACAGTTAGGAAATATTCAAGTACCTAAAAGAGCCAGTTATATCAGAGTAATTATGTTGGAATTGAGTCGTATAGCTTCTCATCTGTTATGGCTCGGACCCTTTATGGCAGATATTGGTGCACAAACTCCTTTCTTCTATATTTTCAGAGAAAGAGAATTCATATATGATCTATTCGAAGCTGCCACTGGTATGAGAATGATGCATAATTATTTTCGTATCGGAGGGGTAGCGGCTGATCTACCTTATGGCTGGATAGATAAATGTTTGGATTTCTGCCATTATTTTTTTACAGGAGTTACTGAATATCAAAAACTTATTACACGAAATCCTATTTTTTTAGAACGCGTTGAGGGCGTAGGAATTATTGGTAGAGACGAAGTAATAAATTGGGGTTTATCAGGACCAATGCTGCGAGCTTCCGGAATACAATGGGATCTTCGTAAAGTTGATCATTATGAGTGTTACGACGAATTGGATTGGGAAGTCCAATGGCAAAAAGAAGGGGATTCATTAGCTCGTTATTTAGTCCGAATTGGTGAAATGACAGAATCCATAAAAATTATTCAACAGGCTCTAGAAGGAATTCCTGGGGGTCCCTATGAGAATTTAGAAATCCGATACTTTGATAGAGAAAGGTATCCAGAATGGCATGATTTTGAATATCGATTCATTAGTAAAAAACCTTCTCCTATTTTTGAATTGCCGAAACAAGAACTTTATGTGAGAGTCGAAGCCCCAAAGGGCGAATTGGGAATTTTTCTGATAGGGGATCAGAGTGGTTTTCCTTGGAGATGTAAAATTCGCCCGCCGGGTTTTATCAATTTGCAAATTCTTCCTCAGTTAGTTAAAAGAATGAAATTGGCTGATATTATGACAATACTAGGTAGCATAGATATCATTATGGGAGAAGTTGATCGTTGAAATGATAATTGATACAACGGAAATACAAGATATCAATTCTTTTTACAGAGTGGAATCCTTAAAAGAGGTCTATGGAATTATATGGGTGCTTGTTCCTATTTTGACTCTTGTATTGGGAATCACAATAGGCGTACTAGTAATTGTATGGTTAGAAAGAGAAATATCCGCAGGGCTGCAACAACGTATTGGACCCGAATACGCCGGTCCTTTGGGAGTTCTTCAAGCTCTAGCAGATGGGACAAAACTACTTTTCAAAGAGAATCTTCTTCCATCTAGAGGAGATACTCGTTTATTCAGTATCGGACCATCCATAGCAGTCATATCAATTCTACTAAGTTATTCAGTAATTCCTTTTGACTATCGCCTTGTTTTATCCGATCTCAATATCGGGGTTTTTTTATGGATTGCGGTTTCAAGTATTGCTCCCATTGGACTTCTTATGTCAGGATATGGTTCAAATAATAAATATTCCTTTTTAGGTGGTCTACGAGCTGCTGCTCAATCGATTAGTTATGAAATACCATTAACCCTATGTGTATTATCAATAGCTCTACGTGCGATTCGTTGAAACATAAACTTTTCCCTATTCCTTTCTTTCTAGTCGTTATAGAAAAAGAGTTGAAATAAATTGCATAGATATCTTCATTTTTAATTCATTATTTGGATTTTGGATTAATGAATTAAATTATATTAAATTATATAGTTATATGAGTGAAAGAAAACAGCTATATAATATATATTTGCAGTAAAATTATTGAGTCTCGTCTTCGATGTATAAGAAGAATTAAAGAGTTGAGCATAAATAAACAGAAGAAGAAGAAACCGTTTACCCCAAGATTGGTTGATTAGTCATGTCATCCTAGCTTGAAGCGGGTTCAAAAAAATCAACCCTATTCGGTTTTTACTAACATTTGTTTGCATTACCATAAAGCGGGGGGTTTAGCAAAAATGAGTGGATGGTTAGAAATGCCAAACTACGCAAAGGATTAGTAATAGTGATTATGTAATTTATCCCAAAGGACATTTACACATAATATAAAAGAATACTAATTGGGGCTTTAAGTTAGTAGAAATGATCAGGCAGTACTCCCCACGATTCCGATCCAGAGTATACTCCTATCCACCAATTAAAATAAATGACTATCGGAAACGAAATAATCCTTTATTTTGTAAGCTCCCCCTTTTTCTTAGAATCCCCATTTTCTTTTTAATAAAAGAAAGAAGAATAGGAATGAAAAAAAAATAGAAAAAATAGAATTACAAAAAAAAAGAGAGATCTTTTTTTTATTCTTTTATTTTATTCTTTCTTTCCTATATACATAGTCATGGAGATAAAATTAGTGTCATAATTCATCAACTAAACTAATAGAATGTCTAATTATTTTTCATAATTGAAAACGACGGGTTATTGATATTTCTACAAGCAGTATTTTATTGAAGACTAAAAGTTATTACTTAACAAATAAGAATTTAAATTATTTATTAAATTTATTAAATAAAGGATAAGATCGATTCAGACGTAGTTTTTTTTATTTATTATTATATAACAGACAGAATTTAAGCGGTCTAATTCAGGGCCTTTGCTAGATTTGGAACCTATTTATCCTATAAATATAGCAAGATAAATAATACCGACTCGGTCCTTAGATTTATTTATGGCCCCAGGGGAGCCGTATGAGGTGAAAATCTCATGTACGGTTCTGAAATAGCGATGGTAACAGTGATGTTATCACCTACTATGATTATCTAACAGTTTAAGTACAGTTGATATAGTTGAGGCTCAATCAAAATATGGTTTTTGGGGATGGAATTTGTGGCGTCAACCTATAGGGTTTATCGTTTTTCTAATTTCTTCCCTAGCAGAATGTGAGAGATTACCTTTTGATTTACCAGAAGCAGAAGAAGAATTAGTAGCAGGTTATCAAACCGAATATTCGGGCATCAAATTTGGTTTATTTTATGTTGCTTCCTATCTAAACCTATTAGTTTCTTCATTATTTGTAACAGTTCTTTACTTGGGCGGTTGGAATATTTCTATTCCGTACATATTCGTTTCTGATCTTTTTGAAATAAATAAAACACGCTGGGTCTTTGGAACGACAATTGGTATCTTTATTACATTAGCCAAAACTTATTTGTTCTTGTTCATTTCTATCACAACAAGATGGACTTTACCTAGGCTAAGAATAGACCAACTATTAAATCTGGGATGGAAATTTCTTTTACCTATTTCTCTTGGTAATCTATTATTAACAACTTCTTTCCAACTTCTTTCACTGTAAAGGAATACTATATTCTCAATTTGTGGCTTGTCTCAAACAAGAGAAAGAAACAAACATAAAAATATTCATAGATATTTACAATATGTTCCCTATGGTAACTGGGGTCATGAATTATGGTCAACAAACAGTACGAGCTGCAAGGTACATTGGTCAAAGTTTCATGATTACCCTATCCCATGCAAATCGTTTACCTGTAACGATTCAATATCCCTATGAAAAATTAATCACATCAGAACGTTTCCGCGGTCGAATACATTTTGAGTTTGATAAATGCATTGCTTGTGAAGTATGTGTTCGTGTATGCCCTATAGATTTACCTGTTGTTGATTGGAAATTGGAAACTAATATTCGAAAGAAACGGTTGCTTAATTACAGTATTGATTTCGGAATCTGTATATTTTGTGGTAACTGTGTTGAGTATTGTCCAACAAATTGTTTATCAATGACTGAAGAATATGAGCTTTCTACTTATGATCGTCACGAATTGAATTATAATCAAATTGCCTTGGGTCGTTTACCAATATCAGTAATTGACGATTATACAATTCGAACAATTTTAAATTCACCTAAAAAAAAATAAGTAAATAAAAAAAAAGATATATAAGTAAATCCTTTGATTAAAGATAAAGAGTAATTTCCAATTAGTAAGTTTCCGTTTTGATCGAAATAAATGCCGTTTCTTTTGTTTATTTTGTTTAGTCACTAACTACAAATTTCAACTATTGATTAGTTGGTTTGTGCTTTAATTTGGATTGAAAATCTCTGAATATGAATATATCTGTAATCATTTAGAAATCTAAATATAAATATATATAGTTTCGAACCACTCTTTAAGATAAAGAATGATATTAGTCCAAGAACTATACCTACATCAATTCACATTCCTTAGCATTTAGATTTAATTCAATTAAGATAAGAACTTTTCAGAAAAAAATTTTTCCTGGTGAGGTCAATAAGGTCATGAAAAAAATTTCGATTTATTTATCTCTTTACATATAATGGATTTGCCCGGACCGATACATGATTTTCTTTTAGTCTTTTTGGGATCCAGTCTTATATTAGGAGGTGTAGGAGTAGTATTACTTACCAACCCAATTTATTCTGCTTTTTCGTTGGGACTGGTTCTTGTTTGTATATCTTTATTCTATATTCTATCAAACTCTCATTTTGTAGCTGCCGCACAGCTCCTTATTTACGTGGGGGCCATAAATATTTTAATCATATTTGCTGTCATGTTCATGAATGGTTCAGAATATTACAAAGATTTTAATCTTTGGACCGTTGGAGAGGGGGTTACTTTGTTGGTTTGTACAGGTATTTTTGTTTCACTAATGACTACTATTCTGGATACGTCATGGTACGGGATTATTTGGACTACAAGATCAAACCAGATTATAGAGCAAGATTTGATAAGTAACAGTCAACAAATTGGAATTCATTTATCAACAGATTTTTTTCTTCCATTTGAACTCATTTCGATAATTCTTTTAGCTGCTTTGATAGGTGCAATTGCTGTGGCTCGCCAGTAAGAAATCTTTCGAACTAATCTAATAACCTAAATACAAATTAAACTTTGTTCTGTGTTATCACATCCATTTCCCCTCACTTCAATTTTATTTGAAGATTGTTTATGTATAAAATATAAATAGAAATTCTTTTATTCAATCTATTACCAAACTTTTTATATTCTATCTAGTCAGTTGAACCCATTAAATTGTTTTTTATCTTGAAATAAATCGAAATTGATAAGGAGTTGGTCAATGATGCTCGAACATGTACTTGTTGTGAGTGCCTATTTATTTTCTATCGGTATCTATGGATTGATCACAAGTCGAAATATGGTTAGAGCCCTTATGTGTCTTGAACTTATACTGAATGCAGTTAATATAAATTTTGTAACATTTTCTGATTTTTTTGATAGTCGCCAATTAAAAGGAAATATTTTTTCAATTTTTGTTATAGCTATTGCAGCCGCTGAAGCAGCTATTGGACCAGCTATTGTTTCCGCAATTTATCGTAACAGAAAATCAACTCGTATCAATCAATCAAATTTGTTGAATAAGTAGTATTGTATTAATAAGCAGTATTAATCATATAAATTATAATATTTATATAGTCGAATTAACATGGATGGTACATAATGTATTGATCGTGTTTACAAAAAATGCAATAAATCAAAGGATCTTGGACCTCTCGCATGAGCCGATCCGGAAGCAGATTAATTATAAAAATTCTGGTAAATCATTGATTCATCTGGTGTCTAAATACTAAATATATGTATAATTCATTTACAAGTTTACTAGATCGAAAACTTATGATGTTCAAAAATTTATATATCCAATGTCACATTCAGTAAAGATTTATGATACGTGTATAGGGTGTACTCAATGTGTCCGAGCCTGCCCCACAGATGTATTAGAAATGATACCTTGGGACGGATGTAAAGCTAAACAAATTGCTTCTGCTCCAAGAACAGAAGACTGTGTTGGTTGTAAGAGATGTGAATCCGCCTGTCCAACGGATTACTTGAGTGTTCGAGTTTATTTATGGCATGAAACAACTCGAAGCATGGGCCTAGCTTATTGATTCCTTTCACAAATCCCACCTGAATACATTCATTTTTTTTACCGACAAAAATCCCCCTGCTCGAAAAAATAAAATAAAAAAAAAATAGAATATCTTTTTTCGAGCACGGATTTTTCTGGCCCAAGTGTATCTTGTTTTTACTACGAATTATTTTCCTTGGTTAACAATAGTGGTAGTTTTGCCAATATTCGCGGGTTCTTTAATTTTCTTTCTCCCTCATAGAGGAAATAAGGTAATAAGGGGGTATACTATACTCATATGTGCTCTGGAACTCCTTCTAATAACTTATGCCTTCTATTATCATTTCCAATTGGACGATCGATTAATGCAACTGACGGAGGATTATAAATGGATCAATTTTTTTGATTTTTACTGGAGATTGGGAATAGATGGACTTTCTATAGGACCTATTTTGCTGACAGGATTTATCACCACTTTAGCTACTTTAGCGGCTCGGCCGGTTACTCGAGATTCCCGATTATTCCATTTCCTGATGTTAGCAATGTATAGCGGCCAAATAGGATCATTTTCTTCTCGAGACCTTTTACTCTTTTTCATCATGTGGGAGTTAGAATTAATTCCCGTTTATCTACTTCTATCCGTGTGGGGGGGAAAGAAACGTTTGTATTCAGCCACAAAGTTTATTTTGTACACTGCGGGAAGTTCCGTTTTTTTCTTAATGGGAGTTCTGGGTATCGGTTTATATGGTTCCAATGAACCAACATTAAATTTTGAAACATCAGCGAATCAATCTTATCCAGTAGCACTGGAAATAATATTCTATATTGGATTTCTTATTGCTTTTGCTGTCAAATCACCAATTATACCTTTACATACATGGTTACCAGACACCCATGGAGAGGCACATTACAGTACTTGTATGCTTCTAGCCGGAATTTTATTAAAAATGGGAGCGTATGGATTGGTTCGGATTAATATGGAATTATTGCCCCGCGCTCATTCTCTATTTGCTCCCTGGTTGATTATAGTAGGCACAATTCAAATAATCTATGCAGCTTCAGCATCTCCCGGTCAACGTAATTTAAAAAAAAGAATAGCCTATTCCTCCATATCTCATATGGGTTTCATAATTATAGGAATTGGCTCTATAAGTGATATGGGCCTCAATGGAGCCATTTTACAAATAATCTCTCATGGCTTTATTGGCGCTGCACTTTTTTTCTTGGCGGGAACGAGTTTTGATAGAATACGTCTTGTTTATCTCGACGAAATGGGCGGAATGGCGATCCCGGTTCCGAAAATATTCACGACTTTCAGTATCTTATCGATGGCTTCCCTTGCATTACCGGGGATGAGTGGTTTTGTTGCAGAATTAATAGTATTTTTGGGACTAATTACCAGCCAAAAATTTTTTTTAATAACAAAAATACTAATTACATTTGTAATGGCAATTGGAATGATATTAACTCCTATTTATTCATTATCTATGTTACGCCAAATGTTCTATGGATACAAGTTTTTTAATGCTCCAAACTCTTATTTTTTTGATTCTGGACCGCGAGAGTTATTTGTTTCGATCTCTATCCTTTTACCAGTAATAGGTATTGGTATTTATCCGGATTTCGTTTTCTCACTATCAGTTGACAAGGTCGAAGATATTATATCTATCTATTTTTATAGATAATTTTCATGAATAAAATAAAAAATCAAACAGCAATCCTATACTAATGCTATACATATAATAATAAATAAGAAATAATATTAGGATGTTTTAAAAAATTCGTTGTACAATTAAAAAAAAACAATAAAATAATAAGTATTTTTTCTTCTCTTAAGTTTAAGTTAAACTTAAGTTAAAAATAAAAAAATGAATTAGACTTTTAACCAGATTTGTTTGGCCTTTGTAAGAACCTTTTGAATCACTACTTTGATTCAAAAGGTTCTCGAAGGCTTACACAATGTTTTCTTATATATATATGCTGTCCCATGTTTGCTTGTGTTCGTTAGGTCCTTTCTTCAGTTAGACGTTAGTGTAAATGAACCATAACTATGTAGCCCTATTCCTAATAGATTGACCCCAAAATAGCATATCCAAATTATAAGAAATCCCATCGAGGCTACAATTGCGGAATTTACACCTTCAAAATTCTTATTTGTTCGAATATGTAAATAAATCGCGAATATGGTCCAAGTAATAAATGCCCAAGTTTCCTTCGGATCCCAATTCCAATATGAGCCCCATGCCTCATTTGCCCATACTGCTCCCGAAAGAATACCTATGGTTAAAAAGAGAAACCCTATACCAATAATACGATAACTCCAATGATCCAATTGTTGAATCAATTGAGATCTATAATAATTCCTAGAAGAGATCAAAGAAATGTTCCATAAAACGTTGTTTCTTTCATTCATGTATTGGATCTCATCAAATGAAAATGAATCATTATTCTTTTTCTCAAAAGCCCTTATGACTTTTCGAAATGTAATGACTATAAGAGCTACTGATAATAATGATCCACATAAAAGAGCTGCATAACCCAATACCATCATACTTACGTGCATCATTAACCAATGAGATTGTAGAGCGGGTACTAATATTACGGATTGATGCGTTTCAGTTAAAAAACCAGAAGTAGCAAAGCCTTGGGTAAAAATAACACTTGGCGCGGTTATTGCGCTTAAATGGTTTATATTTTTTTTTAAATACGGAACCATACAAATAATGGACAAACTCCACGAAAGAAAAATGAATGATTCGTATAAATCACTTAAGGGTAAATGTCTCGAATAAATCCAACGAGTAACTAATAATCCTGTTATACAGACAAAAGTAGTTTTTATGCCCTTTTCTGATGAATCATATAGTCCTGCGCTTTCATTAATTAATAAGATTATCAAACGAATTGAAATTACAATTGAAACAACCGAAAAGGATATATGAGTTAATATATGCTCTAAACTTGAAAATATCATAAAAAAATTATAAAATAAATAAAAAAAGGGGGGGGGGGGATTCTCAAAATTATAGGAATGGAAATCGGGAATTGAATTTATTATAGGACTTACTCTTTTATAAGATGCCATGCCGCCACTCGGACTCGAACCGAGATGCTCTAGCACTGCTTCCTAAGAGCAGCGTGTCTACCGATTTCACCATAGCGGCTTGTTCGAAATCATAATAACCTATTCTTATTTAATCGTCTAGGTTAAAGTACTCAATCATTCAATATTTTTTAGTTTTATAGGAAACATTTCAATTTATGAATAAAGAAATTGATGAATAAAAACTCGTTTAAAAAATAGTGATTTAAAACGTATTTCCAATAATAATCCTTATTTTTTATTATTTGTTTGATTTAATTAAATTGGGATTGGGTTGGGTATTGAGCGTATCATATAAAAAAAGAGTTTCGATTTCTATCGTAATTGGACCCTACTTCAAATTAGAATAACCCGTTAAAAATGAATACTTAATACATATATTGATCTATCTTCCCCAGCCCAAGCAACTATAGGATCCATTTTTTTTTTTTTTTATTTTTGATGACCAAAATTGATACATTTCTCGTATAAAATATCCATTGATAAAAGCTTCTTGTCCCATTTAGGTGGATATTTTATACGAGGTATATAAGGTATATATAAGGATAAGGAGTATATATATATTGATAATTATTGTTTAAAATGATTGTTCAGAAAATTACAAAACAAGTTTGAAACTAAAAAAATGAGTTTCAACAACTCATTAATTTGAATTTGGATTAAAGATCTTATATTTGTTGTTCTATAAAAAATAGTATATATATATTATATAAATATAATAAATAAATATAAAAAAGACAAAACTTTACTAAAAAGACAGTTGAAACTTTATATCTTGTATTTATTCTTTTTTTTGTCAAACAAAAAAGAATATCATTTTACAAAATTAAGTATTAAGTATACAAAATAATAATTATTTTACATAACATAATGGCAAAACGAATTCAATTTAATATTTATCCATTCAAAACATTAAGGAATGGGAATCATTACTTTTTTTTTTTTTATAGTTTTTAAGTATAATTATTATATATAAATTAAAAAATTAGAAACGAAATTCAAAATGAAACTAGACTTTTTTTAGAGTCAGAGATAGATTCAGATTATTCCAGTAATTAGTTATTTATTTCTTATTGTACAAAAAACTTTTTGAATTCCCTGTAGAAAGAGATTTCGCTAACGAAAAAGCTTTCAATGCTACCCAATACCCCTCCATTTTCCAAATATTTTTACGAATTCGTTTTTTTGATATAGAAGTGCGTTTTTTTGGAACTGCCATTAAAAAATTATGATAGAGTATTCATTTCTCTAGTTGGATGTGAAAGACATCTATTGTTCAAAACCAATTGTTCTTTACTTACTATCTAATTATCTATTTATAGTCTAAATTAGACTCTCGTCATAAAAAAAGAAAAATATAAACCAAAGTGGTTGTTCCTTTATATTGTTTATTGTTTATTTTCATCGTGCTATATTTATACATGTAATAAAATACATCAAAAAGTTTAAGAAACCAACCCTTAATTCCCTTAATTTTTTTTTTAATTGCTTAATTAGTCAAACTCGAAAAAGAGTGCACCTAATTAAAATTTTCAAATTCAAATGAGACTCGCAGTTAATGTGTTAAAGTATACATCATTTTTTTCTAAAGAAAAGTCATTTTATTTTAGTAATTCCTTCAATCAATTCAAAACTGCATTGGTTAATGATTCTGAATAAACGAACTAAAAAAATAGCTCTTATTTCCTTGAGTTAAGTTATGTATGGACTGTGTCTGTCTTTTATGAATCATATCAAAATAAAATACTCTTTTTGGTGTAATTATTTGTCCTTACCCTCTCCCGAGATTAAAATATTGTTAAAATATTGTATTATGTAAATTGTAATAATAATTGAAATCTTTATTTTTTGTAGCTTCATAAAATCTTACTTAAAAAAAGAGTAAGTATTTATTTTCAATAGTAGCTTGGTCATCTCATTTGACCAATTCAAACTTCTTGATTTGAAATATCTTGTTTTGTTTGAAGTATTTGGAAAAAATTTATAATAATTAAGAATATCAAATTTTATTTTAGTTTTATATATTTTAATTTTTTTATTAACTGATTCCTTTCAAAAAAAAAAATAAGAGCTGGTGAATCAGAAACAGTTAATTAAAAATAAAAGATTTTTATTTATTTATTTTTATGGAATATACATATCAATATTCATGGATCATACCTTTCATTCCAGTTATAATTCCTATGTTAATAGGAGTGGGACTTCTCCTTTTCCCGAAGGCAACAAAAAATCTTCGCCGCATGTGGGCTTTTCCTAGTGTTTTATTGTTAAGTATAGTTATGATTTTTTCAGCCAATCCGCCTATTCAGCAAATAAATAACAGTTTATATCTATCAATATGTATGGTCTTGGACCATCAATAATGACTTTTCTTTAGAGTTCACCTACTTGATCGATCCACTTACTTCTATTATGTCAATCTTAATTACTACTGTTGGAATTATGGTTCTTATTTATAGTGACAATTATATGTCTCATGATCAAGGATATTTGAGATTTTTTGCTTATATGAGTTTTTTTCAATACTTCAATGCTGGGATTAGTGACTAGTTCTAATTTGATACAAATTTATATTTTTTGGGAATTAGTTGGAGTCTGTTCTTATCTATTAATAGGTTTTTGGTTCACACGACCGATTGCAGCGAATGCTTGTCAAAAAGCGTTTGTAACTAATCGTGTAGGGGATTTTGGTTTATTATTAGGAATTTTAGGTCTTTATTGGATAACAGGCAGTTTCGAATTTCAGGATTTGTTTGAGATATTCAATAACTTGATTTATAATAATGAAGTTAATTTTTTATTTGTTACTTTGTGTGCCCTCCTATTATTTTCTGGTGCAATTGCTAAATCCGCTCAATTTCCCCTTCAGGTATGGTTACCTGATGCTATGGAAGGACCTACTCCTATTTCAGCTCTTATACATGCTGCTACTATGGTAGCCGCAGGAATTTTTCTTGTAGCTCGGCTTCTTCCTCTTTTCATAGTTATACCTTACATAATGAATATAATAGCTTTGATAGGTATAATAACATTACTATTAGGAGCTACTTTAGCTCTTGCTCAAAAAGATATTAAGAGAAGTTTGGCCTATTCTACAATGTCTCAATTGGGTTATATGATGTTAGCTCTCGGTATTGGGTCTTATCGAGCTGCTTTATTTTCATTTGATTACTCATGCTTATTCGAAAGCATTGTTGTTTTTAGGGTCCGGATCAATCATTCATTCAATGGAAGCGATTGTTGGGTATTCTCCAGATAAAAGTCAGAATATGGTTCTTATGGGTGGTTTAACAAAACATGTGCCGATTACAAAAACTGCTTTTTTTTTAGGTATACTTTCCCTTTGTGGTATTCCACCTCTTGCCTGTTTTTGGTCTAAAGATGAAATTCTTAATGATAGTTGGTTGTATTCACCGATTTTTGCAATAATAGCTTTTTTCACAGCAGGATTAACTGCATTT
>NW_028290610.1:12500-27580 GCF_965113065.1 Corylus avellana
TTATTCAATTAACCGCAACTTTAAATTTCTTTTTTTTTGCGCGTCAAGAATTCAAACACAATTTTGGATCGATCCGATAAGATAAGAATAAAATATTCTCAGAATTCTCCATTAATACGACATGCTGCTTTTTCCATTCCTTCCTTTCAGGGTCAGTCGCGGTCTTACAAACTCTACCGATGGTATTGACGAATCCGTTGCTTCATACAAATGTGTAAAAAATGCTAGTCGCACTTAAAAGCCGAGTACTCTACCGTTGAGTTAGCAACCCGAATCAAAATGTATAGATCTAATCGTAATCAAAAAAGAGATTGAATTTCACAACGCAATCAAAATATTAAATAAAAAAAAATATTTCTAATCGATTCTGAACATAACATAAAAATGAACATATCAGATGCAAATACAATGACGTCTAAGATAAGAATATAGATTAGGATAAAAATATAGATAAAATAAAAATTTATAGACTACCACATATTTTGTTCGTATGTTATCCATTTCTTTTTTTTTTTAATAAATTTTTTTTTAATAAATTGATTTTTTTTAATAAAAAAAAATAAAGACTTCTTGTATCCCAGCAAATCCAATGAACCCACCATTTGAATAAAGTAAAATAAAAAACCAAGTCTATAGAACAGAGATAAATATATACATTTATTCACGATCGGATTATATTTGTTTGATATACTGTTGTCAATATAAAAGTTAATGTTGAGAAAAGAACATAATGTAGAAAACCATAAATTGAAATAAAAAATTATTCAATATTTTCTTATTAAATTTATTAAATTTATTAAATTCAATATAATATTTAATTACTATAACTATAAATAAATAGAAATTAAAAATAAAAAAACTAATGACTTGTATTAAATTAGCACTACATATTTAATAAAGATAAATACAAAAAGGTATAGGCGTAAAAAAAATTCGGAGAGAAGTATAAAAAAATCTTGATTGGGTTTACGCAATCAATATAAGTAAAAAAAGTAAGCTTAAATCCCATGTTTTTTTTATGAACAAATAAAATAAATAAAAAAAAATAAAGTTAAAGTTTCAACGAAAAATAAACCATTATTGAATTAGCGATAATGTAAAATTTTATATTTATAGATCCAACTATTTCATTCATTTATTCACTTGATCTTTTTTCTATCTATCTGTCTTATATGAATTTATCTCACTAAAATAAAAATAAATTTTTGTCGTTATAGACGACGACATCTTATGGTAGTAATAATAAATTGAGTAGGAATAGAGCAAGAGAGGGGGAGTTGTATAGAAAGGGTTATGCAAAGTTATATACAAGTCACCCCCTCCCCCTTTTTTTTATTTATTGTATTTCATTAATTGAATTTAATCTGTTAATTAAGAGAAAGGTCCATAAAAACTCCCGCCTTCTTTGAAATGTCATGAACAGTTCCCGTAGGTTGAGCGCCCTTTTCAAGGAAATATAGAATAGCAGGAACATTTAAATAAGTTTGATTCTTTATCGGATCATAAAAACCCACTTTCCGAAGATCTCTTCCTTCTCTTCTGGATCGAACATCAATTGCAACGATTCGATAAACCGCCCATTGGGATAGATGTAGATGAATAATACCCCCCCCCCTAGAAACGTATAAGAAGTTTTCTCCTCGTACGGCTCAAGAAAATTAGAAATTATGTCTATATATAGAATTTATAATTAATGTCAAATAGATCCATCAAATCATCAAATCAATTAAACTATGATTTAAGTACTTTTTCTTATTCTTGCCCGAAAAAGAAAAAAATCATTCGTATTCACATCCTCCTAACTCAAGTTGGATAACTCTCAAATAATCCAAAGGAAAACCTTTAGGCATTTCCTTTATTGAGCGGTCTCTAACCACGCATTTTTTGTCTGTCTCCTTTAGAATTTATTTTGATTCTTCATTATGATCTATTTTTGAGACAACTGAAAACGGTAGTTACTTGTTCCAGGATTCTTTATCGTTGCCTTGAATCGTTGGGTTTAGACATTACTTCGGTGATCTTTAATCATTTAAAAAAATGGCAGCAACATACCATTTTTGCAATTTCTTTCTATCAAAGAATCATACAAATGGTTGATTCCATGTGATACACTTTTGATCGAAAGAGTTTTACCAATTCCAATAAATTTTCGTTATGAATTTGAAACTTGTTAGAATTGGATCCTTTCGATTTCTATATCGAAAATATACTTACGAAGTTGTTTCAACTTATTAATTAACACTAACCCTAGATCCATGTCCCTAAAAAATGAATCAATACTTTTTACTCGAGCTCCATCATGATCATGTACTATTTACATCGCAACCCTCAAAAAATGAGGTTTTTCCAGTGGAACAGAACAAACGATGTCGAGCCAAGAGCACCCTCATTCCTATATAATTAATATAAAAAAATGGTGGATGTAAGAATCCACAACCGACCATATCCTTCAAGTCGCACGTTGCTTTCTACCACATCGTTTTAAACGAAGTTTTACCATAACATTTCTCTAGTAGGTTGCTGTAACCAGTATGTAATTGATTCAATTATGGAATCATGAATAATCATTGGTTCGGTCGGTACATAGTAATCTATACTTTTATGAATGGGTAGTTTCTGAAGAAGTCTCAACAAGAATTCAATTTACCCCATATAATATATCTATTTTTTCTTTTTAATTTATTAATTTAATGGGGTGGGGAATAAAGGACTGATGTAAGGAAGGATTGGGGTTGTTATTATTTTTGATAAAATCATAATCGAAAGAAAAGAACTAGGAGATCCCCATATCTATCATATAGACTAAACAAATGTTTCCTGAAAGTAATTATGAAATAAAATAAAGTTTTCAATGAAATAGAACGATAACAAGACATACATATAAGCATTTCCTCATTTTCTGCGTAGTTTATTTGACCTGAAAAATTCAATAATCTTTCTGCAATTTTTACCTAAGGTAATGTAAAAGGTAAAGTGAATAAGATAATAGATTTTTGTCTCATTTGTTACATAGATTTACAATTATTCATTAGAATTAGAGAAACCACAAAATACTTAAAAACGAGGTTCAAAGAAAATACATATGTTACGTATGTAACTTGATTGTTTTTTAATGATACTCGGACAGACGCAGACATTGAAATTGGTATTTTTCGTTGACGATTAACTCCTATCTACTCCGTCAATTCTATGAAGATGATGAATCATAAATCAAAAAAGAATCCTATATTATATGTAGTTTAGGGAGTGCTAGACTATTTTGTATAAATGCAAGTTAAAACAAGTCCAGATTAAGTCATTGCTCCTATTTTTTTTTTTACTTTAAACCAGTTAATCCTATTGATTATTGATTATTGATTGAAGTTAATTAGTACCCCAATATCAAACGAACACCCGCGTTTATAATTTATAAATCCACAGAAAATTAATAATCAGACTGCACCACCATTTAAAGTTAAAGTATAGGGAAAAAAGAAAGAGAGGCTTTCGCATTTATATTTAGAATGCATCATTGAAAATTCCAATGGATATAAGAAGTAAGGCTTTTTTTTTTATTTTTATGAGTAACTAATTTAAATATGAAAGGTATGGACATAGAATGAAAAGCCCGTCCCCGGATCTTTTTTTTTATATTATAATAAAAACTCTTTTCTTTTGATCTATGTTCCCATCTTACTTGGATACAAATAGATTCAATTACATCTGTGTGTTATTTGGTGTTATTTGAACACGATTAAATTTGCGAAAAAGATATAATTCAGATAAGAATTAATCATTATAAGAAAAAAGAATCATATTCTATCCAATATTATTATACTCTTAATAAAAAAAAAAAAAGACAATCTTTTATTCTGATATAAAATCGGTATTATGATACGACATATATAATCTGATATGATATATATAATAAGTATGCTCTGGGACGGAAGGATTCGAACCTCCGAATACCGGGACCAAAACCCGTTGCCTTACCACTTGGCCACGCCCCATTTTATATTTCTATTCGACATTAATAAACACTAATATTCTTATTAGTTGTTCGTCAATTATAGTCTAAATATCTATAGAATAGATTGTTACTAGGATTTTGATACATTTAGATATAGAATTAAACGAAATTTATTGATCATTACATATAATTCAATTAAGATATTGTATGAAAGTATGATTTCTTCTATTCTCTTTTAATTTGAGAATTGAAGTATTTTTGGTTGAGTTAGTTCAAATCAAAGAAAAGTTTTTTGGTCTACCTTATTTTTATTTTTTAATTTTTACTCATTTTTTTTATATAACTTAAACTTAAAAAAAAAAAATAACATTATATTATTAAATTATTAATTTTTATATTATTAATAACAATAACTCATATTAATAACTCAATCAAAAATAAATACAATTATCTTCAAGAACAAAACAAAAAAACAAAACGTTTGTTATGCTTAATATCTTTAGTTTGATCTGTATCTGGTTTAATTCTACTCTTTCTTCAAATAGTTTTTTCTTCGCCAAATTGCCCGAAGCCTACGCTTTTTTGAATCCAATCGTAGATTTTATGCCAGTAATACCTGTGCTATTTTTCTCTTAGCTTTTGTTTGGCAAGCTGCTGTAAGTTTTCGATGAGATTTTGAATACTGTCCTAGAAAAATTCATGATTTATTATAAAAAAAAGATTCTAACAATTGATAAGATCGGATAAGTCTTATAGTATAAAGCTTCAATTCAAATATTGAAATTCTTGTATCGCCACGATAAGTCTGGAGATCACCCCATTTACTAATTCGGACCCTTTTTTTACATTGAAAGAACCTATTAGAGTCCCCCACAATTAGATATTGTGGTATGCAAAAATTTTGTTAATGAAAGACTTGACTCATATTACATTACAAATGAATTTATGAAAATTCCTTTCTATTTCTTCTATTTCTAGCTTTATAAAAACCATTTTTGGTGTCAAAATGCGGTATATGTGGTATAAAAATGGAGAATCTATTCTCTTTTTTTCCAAAAAAATGATCTTGGAGATTGTGTAATGCTTACTCTCAAACTATTTGTTTACACAGTAGTGATATTCTTTGTTTCTCTCTTTATCTTCGGATTCCTATCTAATGATCCAGGACGTAATCCTGGACGTGAAGAATAAAAAATAAAGTTTTTGTTTTCCTTGCTCGATTTTAAATGTTCTTAGGATTTTATTTATTCCACATCTTTAACTATTAAATAAAAAAATAAAAAAAAAAAAAGACTCGTCGAAATTGAAAGATAAATAAAAAATACCACGTCATTGACAAAAGCGGAAAGAGAGGGATTCGAACCCTCGGTACGAAAACCCGTACAACGGATTAGCAATCCGACGCTTTAGTCCACTCAGCCATCTCCCCCAATCGAAAAAGGATAATTACTATGTTACATTACACAAAAAGTAAGGTTTGAAAAAAGAGTCTTTCTTTCTTTTATACCATACCTCTTATTTTTATTTTTTATATTCTTTTTATTATATATAATTATATAGTATCTAGACATATAAAATATAAAAAATATTAAAAAATATAGAAACTAAAAGTAATTCCATTGAGATAAAGTAAGGGCTCGAAAGAGATATCTCCAATCCACTATTCCAATGAATATAAATTATAATTCTATAATTATATATATATATATTATAAGTAATAATAGTAATAATATATATTATAAGTAATAAATTATATATTACTACTATATAATTTAATATATAATAAAAGTACCTCTTTGATTTCGTCTCCAAGAGCTTTTTTTAATTCCACAGCCCGGCCTGGTCAGTACCTCGCTGGGCCTTTTTTGTTCCAATGAATCATAGAAAAAATGATTTATTTGATTTGGAAAAAAGGATACTTGTTATTGAAACAACAACAATCATAATAAAGACTATTTCGATTCCTATGATACAGAATAGAATCAAAGTGCCATTTCTTAATTATTTGATCTTTCTTTTTTTTATTCCATTTACTTTACTGGAATAAAAAAAAGAAAGAATGGAACCATATATTCTTGCAGAATTTTATGTTTTGGCGTACATTATCGAACCGTATCCGTCAATGTCAAAGCACCCCCATCAAAAAAAGGTGTTATTTAGTTATTTAAATGACTCCTCTTTCCCCTAATTTAATCGGGCTCCTTGAACAAAGCACGTCAACGCTCTAATTTTCATGATTCTTTTCTGATCCTATCTTCTTAATTATTATGGCTAATTTTTTTGTTCGACAAAGGATACATTTATATACAATAATCACATTGTAGCGGGTATAGTTTAGTGGTAAAAGTGTGATTCGTTCTATTAATCCCGTAATAGTTAAGGGTCCCTTCGGAATGTTTGATTACTATTCCGATCAAAAACTTTATTTCTTAAAAGGATTTAATCCTTTACCTATCAATGAAAGATTCGAGGAAGAATGGACATTCTCGTGATTTATATCCAAAAGATTCAATTAGAAATTAAAAAAAAATTGGATTATGAAATTACGAAACATAATTTGTTTTTAAATTGGATCAATACTTCCAATTGAATGAGTATGAGTAAAGTATCCATGGATAAAGAGAGAAGGGAGTATTTCTAATCGTAACTAAATCTTCAATTTTATGATTTGTATGTATAAGAGAGATTGAAGCAAAATAGCTATTAAACAATGACTTGGGTTTACTAGAGACATCGACATATTGTTTTAGCTCGGTGGAAACAAAATCCTTTTCCTAAGGATTCTTTCAAATAGAAATAGAGAACGAGTAACTAGAAAGATTGTTAGAATCCCCCTCTTCTATAGGGATCATCTAGAAAGCGGGTTGTTTTGAATGCATTCAAACGGAAAAGCTGACATAGATGTTATGGGCCGAAATTCTTTTTTCATTTTTTTTTTATTTCGTTTACATCTGACATCTGTGGAATTTATCCATCTTCCATAAAGGAGCCGAATGAAACCAAAGTTTCACGTTCGGTTTTGAATTAGAGACGTTAAAAATGATGAATCAACGTCGACTATAACCCCTAGCCTTCCAAGCTAACGATGCGGGTTCGATTCCCGCTACCCGCTTATATCTCTATATTTATTATTCTAGATTTAATATATATATATTATAGATATTATATCTAGAATAATTTATTCATTTATATTTATTATATATTAAAATTAACATTAATTATATTAATATATTAAATAATATAAAAATAATATAATTAATCAGATTAATGTAATTAATCTAATTTAATGTAATTAATATACCGAATCGTTGAATTGAATGTGCAATTTTTGGAATTCTCTCACATATTCTTTTTTTCAGAAAAAAAGATGTGACAATTAAACTAAGAAAAAAAAAAAGCGTCCATTGTCTAATGGATAGGACAGAGGTCTTCTAAACCTTTAGTATAGGTTCAAATCCTATTGGACGCAATTTATTTCCATATATTTTGTTATATTTCTTCTACTAGGTATTTTGAATGATTTGAATAAGAGACGCTTATACTTAACTATATATTATAATATTATAGTTATAACTTCTTTTTATAGTTATAATTTATTTTATCTTAATATGAAATCTATTATATTATAGAATATGAAATATATTAATAATTTCATAATATAAACTATAATAAAAAAGAAAAAATTAGAAAGTTATCTAAAAGAATTTTTTTATACATACTTGTTCCTGAAGTAGAAATTATACTTGTTCCTGAAGTAGAAAGCGTTCCATTTGTTCTTGAATAGCTTCTTTCAAAAGGGCTTCTGCTTCCTCAGTGAATGTCTTGGTGGAAGATATAATTTCTTGGAACTGAGGTTTATTCGTTTTTAAGTAAGTACGTAACTCACCGAGAAATTTCTTTACCTGTCCAATTTCTAATGAATCAAGATAACCATTCGTTTCCAGTATAAATAGTCATTATCTGTTCTTCCACCGTGAGAGGGATCTGCTTGAGATTGTTTGAGCAACTCGCGTAATCGTTGACCTCTTGCCAATTGATTCTGAGTAGCTTTATCGAGATCAGAAGCGAATTGTGCAAAGGCTTCTAATTCTGCGAATTGCGCCAATTCCAATTTTAATTTGCCGGCTACTTGTTTCATGGCTTTAATTTGAGCTGCGGATCCTACTCTGGAGACGGAAATACCCACGTTAATAGCAGGTCTGATTCCAGCATTGAATAGATCGGCAGATAAGAATATTTGTCCATCTGTAATCGAAATTACA
Source organism: Corylus avellana (assembly GCF_965113065.1). Classification (NCBI taxonomy): domain Eukaryota; kingdom Viridiplantae; phylum Streptophyta; class Magnoliopsida; order Fagales; family Betulaceae; genus Corylus; species Corylus avellana. Next base: position 20,712 of record NW_028290610.1, read on the forward strand.
TTAGTAGGAATATAAGCCGAAACATCTCCCGATTGGGTCTCAACTATTGGTAAAGCAGTCATACTTCCTTCACCTAAATGAGAACTTGATTTAGCGGCTCTTTCCAAAAGTCGTGAATGCAAATAAAAACATCCCTGGATAAGCTTCGCGACCCGGTGGTCTTCGTAATAGAAGAGACATTTGGCGATAAGCCTGTGCTTGTTTGGACGGATCATCATAAATGATTAAAGTGTGTTGTTCACGGTACATAAAATATTCAGCCAGAGCGGCTCCTGTATAAGGAGCGAGGTATTGTAATGTAGCCGGAGAATCCGCCGTTTCAGCTACCACAATCGTGTATTCCATTGCTCCCCTTTCTTGTAAAGTAGTTACTACCTGAGCCACAGAAGATGCTTTTTGACCAATAGCAACATAAACACATATTACATTTTGCCCTTGTTGATTGAGAATCGTATCTGTGGCTACTGCTGTTTTACCGGTCTGTCTGTCTCCAATAATTAATTCTCGCTGACCACGTCCTATAGGGATCATCGAATCAATAGCAATAAGTCCTGTTTGAAGAGGCTCATATACGGAACGTCTAGAAATAATACCAGGAGCGGGAGATTCAATTAACCGAGATTCAGAAGCTGAAATTTCCCCTCGACCGTCAATAGGTTTAGCTAGGGCATTTATAACACGACCTAAATAAGCCTCACTTACTGGTATCTGAGCAATTTTTCCTGTTGCTTTTACAGAACTTCTTTCTTGTATCATCAAACCGTCACCCATTAATACAACACCAACATTGTTTGATTCCAAATTTAGAGCAATACCTATTGTACCCTCTTCAAATTCTACTAATTCACCCGCCATTACTTCATCAAGACCATAAATACGGGCAATGCCGTCGCCTACTTGAAGTACGGTACCGGTATTTACAACCTTTACTTCTCTATTATATTGCTCAATACGTTCACGAATAATATTACTAATTTCATCTGCCCGAATGGTTACCATGAGTATTTCTTAATTTAATATTTAATTATTTTTTTTTTTCAAAAAAAAATAATGCCTACAGTAGAAGGACTAATCGGTTATTTCTTTCAGCGTCCCAAACATGCCAATATTAGCATTAATGGTACGTAAATGTAACTCGTTGTTCAAAGAACTATTCAAAGTTCCTAGAGCTCCTTGTAAGGCTTGTTGGAAAACCCGTTGTCGGACTTGATTAATCGCTCTTTGTTGTTCAAAATGAATGGTTTCATTTTTGTAAATTTCTAATTGTTCCAAAGTTTTATAAGTTGAATTAATCAAATTCAATTTTTCTCGTTCTATATCAGAGTATCCATTCACTCGAAACTGCTCGGCTTCCATTTCCACTTTCCTTAAACGTGCCCGGGCTTTTTCCAGTTGTTCAACGGCCCCCCCGCGCAGTTCTTCTGAATTTTGAATAGTCTTCAAGATCCTCTGTTTTCGATTATCTAATAAAATCATTTAATGAAAGTAGATATCTTTCCATTTATTTCAAAACTTCCACGATCCCTTCCCGAACCAAACATGAATCTTTCGATTCATTTGGCTCTCGCGCCCAATTACTTCAATTATTTATGAGAATTCCCATATTTTTTTTTTGAATATAATGAGCCTATCCTCCCTTCTCTATTCATATTCAAAAAAGATCTCAAAACTGATCACTAATCCAAGACCAGAATATTCGGAGGACTCTTCTGACCAAACAAATAATTGTCAGCAACGTTGTTTCTTTTTTTTTTCAAATCCCAAAGAATTCTTCTTAATTTATACGTAGGTCGTTGATTCAGCATTGGATAAAAAGGAGGGGTTGAAATACTCATAATTTTTTCCAAATTGCAAAAATAAAAATTAAAGATAAAGGGTTCAAATCATTTTATCGACATGAGTGTTCTATATCGAAAAAACTTTCTAACTATTCATTTTGAAACCATTTTCATATTAACATTAAAATATTAACCTAGTAGTAGAAAGAGTACCTTGCTGAGTGTGGACTTCAAACGGTTTAGTTTTAACCATGTTAATTGTTCCACATTATTATTATTGGTTGATAGAGAATCAAAGTAGATTTACCAATGAATCGCGAAATGCTATGGTTCTGAAATATGATTTATTAATTTATTCAAAAGTAATTCGCGCGATCATGCACCTTTCCAGTTATAACGAAAAAAAAGTGCAGTTGGTTGGATCCAGCCTATTCTTGAAATAAACAACTCGCACACACTCCCTTTCCAAAAAAGATCAATACACCGAACACTACACTTAGATTTATTAGATTTGTTGCTAAAATATCGGTATTAAACCCGAAAACTCCCGGCGGATGACCAGTAACCCAAGGAAAGGAAAGAATCGGTTACATTTTTCATAAGATCTCCTCTTCTATTTCTATATAGATAGACTAATTATCTCTTTATTTTTCTTTTTTATATATCTTTCTTTATATCTTTATTTTCTTTTGCAATTTCCTATTTTATATTTTATTTTAACTCTTTTTAGAAAGAAAATGAAACTAGAGTTCAAAATATAAAAATATATTAAATATATTGATTTATAAATCAATGGATTTTTTCAATTGGAAATTTCCAATTGAAAAAAAAATGATACTTATCTTTATTAGAATTAGGTACCAGGCCTTATGTCAATTCCGAAGTATCTCGTTTGTTGTAACACTTCCTACAAAAGATTTCCCATTGGAATAAGAAGGGGAAGGAAGAAGGCGAGTCGGTATGCTAACTCCTCATCCTCCAATCAGTCCTTCCCACTTCCCATGGGTTATTGTCCCAACAAATAAATAATTGTAGGAGTGAAATCTTAATATAATTCGAAAAAGCGAGAGCAGTAAGTCCAAAGAAATAAACTAAGAAAAAATACGTATTGTTTTGTTATAGGATTAAACAAAGGGATTCGCAAATAAAAGCGCTAAGGCTACAACTAGTCCATAAATTGTTAAAGCTTCCATAAAAGCCAGACTAAGCAATAAAGTACCTCGTATTTTTCCCTCCGCCTCGGGCTGTCTCGCGATCCCTTCTACAGCTTGGCCCGCAGCAGTACCTTGACCAACCCCAGGTCCAATAGAAGCAAGACCGACAGCCAACCCGGCAGCAATAACGGAAGCGGCAGAAATCAGTGGATTCATGATAAATTCCTCATAACAAAATAAGTAAATAGTTAATGATACAATAAACCAAGAAATTATGACTTAATTATTCCATCGCTAAGATCTATACAGTCGAAGGAACTAAGAACTCTGAATTGAAGTAATAATATTATTGAATCATCAGAACTACTTCGATATTTCTTTTTTTTTAGTTTAAATTCACATAATTTTTGTGAATCCATATGACTTTTGTTCTTCCATTTCTTTCTTTTTTCCAAACCATTCTCTTTGAATTTTCGTTTTTTCCTTGATTTAATCTCTTTATTCATTCAATATTCACTTTATCTAAATTCACAGTATTAGATATTTATTAGTTATATATGAACTAAAGATATATCTAATTAATATCTAATATCACATATACATGTGTTTCTTCCATAACGTAAATCAACTATTCATATCTTACATTCAATCGGATTCTAGAATTATTCTTCGAAACATTCACAAGAGTTGTCTTATAGCAATTAGATTACATACATCTAGTTCGGCTTCTCCTCCCCTAACCAATCTATATATTTTTTTTTTCAATTTCACTTTTGTTTTTTGTAAATCTTTATTTTTTCTTTTATTATTCGACCACATGGGTACAATCAATCTACATGTACAAATTCGTTAGATCGAATCATTGCGTCGAAATATCAGTATTTGATTGATATAAGTTAATGTAATTTATTATTTATTAAAATTCTCTTTTGGTCAATCGTTGAATTGGATGAAATCAACTTGAATGGGCATCATTCTATATAACAATAACATCTTTTTTTTATAGCACATTGTAGTAATACTATAAGTAATCCCGTCAAAATTATTATTCAGATTATGATTACTAATAGCTAATAATATTGAATATTCGAATTAAATCAACAAAACAATAGAAAGAGAATATTCATTGGAGGGGGTATAAATGGACCGAACTTGAATTTTAGGAAAAAAGATCTTTTAGATCTCTTTCCTTTTTTTTACTTCCCTGTTTGTTGCAACTCCCTAATATCTCTAAGATATTAAGCTTTTTTTACTATTACTCTCTAGAGAGTATATATATCTTAGTTATATATTTATTATATATAAATAGATTATATATATTTATAAATAGATTATATATATTTATATATAATATGTTATGTTCCCTAAGCGGATTATCGTGATACGCGCATATATTGCGTAAGTCTTAAGCTAAAAAAGCCTATTTTCGAAAACAAGTCAATGATGACCCTCCATAGATTCGCCTATATAAGCCGCAGCTAAAGTTGCAAAAATAAGAGCTTGAATACCGCTTGTAAATAATCCAAGTAACATGACAGGTATAGGAACCACTAAAGGTACTAAAGAAACAAGAACAACAACTACCAATTCATCAGCTAATATATTTCCGAAAAGTCGAAAACTAAGTGATAGGGGTTTTGTGAAATCTTCTAAGATATTAATGGGTAAAAGGATTGGAGTTGGTTGAATGTATTTACCGAAATAACCTAATCCTTTTTGGTAAGACCCGCATAGAAATATGCTAATGACGTGAGTAAAGCTAAAGCAACGGTAGTATTTATATCATTTGTAGGTGCGGCTAATTCCCCATGAGGTAACTGTATGATTTTCCAAGGTAAAAGAGCACCTGACCAATTCGAAACAAAAATAAATAGAAACAAAGTTCCAATAAAGGAAACCCATGGGCCATATTCTTCTCCAATCTGAGTTTTGCTCACGTCTCGAATGAATTCAAGGACATATTCGAAGAAATTCTGAATGTCAGTAGGAATCGTTTGTGGATTACGAACAGCTATAATGGCTGAACCTAATAAGATAGCAATTACAACCCAAGAAGTAATAAGTACTTGGGCATGGACTTGAAAACCTCCTATTTGCCAATAGAAATGTTGGCCAACTTCCACACCAGATATATCGTATAGCCCTTTTAGTAGTGTGTTGATAGAACATAATAGAACATTCATATTGCCCTCTGAAGGAAATAGAACTTTAAAAAGAATTATTTTGATTCAACCATCTATTTTTCGACTTGCCTACTTGAATTATATATTTTGTATATTAACTAATCACATAATACCCCTATGACTTGTATCTCTTTTGTGCGATTAAGGAATGGTAACCGATTTCATAAATCTATGGAGTTCCCCAAATAATTTATTTATCTTATATCTTATTATTAATCACGTATTTCGTATAGCTAGAACGACCCTCACAAATTGCAAATACTAATTTGTTAAGAATTAATCGGATTGAAGCTATAGCGTCATCATTTGCTGGAATCGAAATATCTGCAAGATCGGGGTCACAATTTGTATCGATTAAACAAATCGTTGGAATTCCCAAAATGATACATTCCCGAAGAGCCGTATATTCTTCTTGCTGATCAACGATTATTACAATATCGGGTAATCCCGTCATATATTTAATCCCGCCCAGATATGTTGCAAGTGAGATAATTGTCTCTTCAACATAGCCGAATCTCGTTTCGGAAGACGGTTGAGTCTCCCCATCTTTTGTTCCATTCTCAAGTCCCTGAACTTATGAAGTATCGTTTCCGTAGTATACCAATTCGTTAACATACCACCGAGCCATTTTTTATTAACATAATGACAACGAGCCCTTATTGCAGCCCGTGCTACTGAATCAGCTGCTTTCTTTTTGGTACCAACAATTAAGAATTGTTTTCCCCTACTTGCTGCATCAAAAACTAAATCACAAGCTTCTGATAAAAAACGAGCGGTTCTAATAAGATTTATAATATGAATACCTTTACGCTTTGAGGAGATATAAGGTGCCATTCTAGGATTCCATTTACTAGTACCATGACCAAAATGAACTCCTGCTTCCATCATCTCTTCCAAATTTATGTTCCAATATCTTCTTGTCATTTCTCTCCCCACACTTCGTCTCTTTTTTTTTTTGTTTTAAGAGGAGGTACCCTGAAATAGAAATAAATAATTGTTCCGATGGAACCTTCTTTTCTACCTCTAACGGATATTAGTCGTTGATACATGATTCACGCCATTAATTTCTTTCTATTCTAAATTACTATTATTTATTATTACCAAATAAAAAAAAAAATGACCGCAAATAGTTAAAATCTGCTCTTAGGAATCATTAAATCCTCGCAATAATTGTTTGGGTGTATCGTGTAAATTCTTTGAAATGAAAAAATAAAATAATTCTCTGTGGTGGAACAACATATCTCTCATTTCCACCCCGAATAAATCATTCTTTTTGGTTTCCAAAGGAATGTTGTTAGGTTGCCTTGAACGTTGCACTAATCCTTTGAATCCAGTACCAACGGGTATCATCCCCCCCAGAACAACGTTCTCTTTCAGACCTTTCAACCAATCGATACGACCCCGGAGAGCGGCTTTTGCTAAAACTCGAGCAGTTTCTTGAAAACTTGCTTCTGATATGAAACTTTGGGTATTTAGAGATGCTTTCGTTATTCCCAATAAGATGGCTCGATAACAGATCGCTTCTTCCAAAGCGCGCCCTGTTCGTTCCGCCCGCAACAATTCAATTAGTTCTCCGGGTGAAAAAACATTAGACATTCTATCTTCTGAAACCAACACTTTTGATGTTATTTGACGCACAATAATCTCTATATGTCGATTATGAATCTGCACTCCCTGAGATCGATAAACTTTTTGAATCTTATTAACCAAAGAGATACGACTTTGCACTATAGTTAGCTCAGTGCCAATCAAGA